>NW_019943798.1:75953-92519 GCF_002910315.2 Salvelinus sp. IW2-2015
TTGGCAACACTGCACCACACCCTCGCACCCACGTAAAATTTGTAAATGAAAACAAGTTAGATTTTTTTGTGATTTTTCAGATTAAATAAATGGATTTAGTGTGCAAGAGGAACTGTCCCCAGGACCCAGAGGTGAAATTAGATATACAATAGTGTTTCAGCCAGTTCTACCTAGCACACACAGTCAGTAGACGAGCTCTACCTTCTTTCGCCCTTTGCTAGCAAGGAAAATAGCTACATTTTACTAACACATAGGCTAACAAGCTGCATAAAAAATATATTTATCTTCACTTAATAATTTGCTCATTATTAGCACTTACTCAATATAATCAATAATCAATATAATTCCTTTAGGGCTTAGGGTGAGGGATCTAGTGCTTTTTAAACTAATTTGCATTGCCCTTAAATCTAGCCTAACATCAAACCACATAGGCCTACGTCATCATTCTCAGAATCACAGGACATGGGGTGAGAAGAAACCAAGAGAGGATTTAGTTTTTTTTATGGCAACCAATTCTGTCTTTAATTCATGGCTTGTTTTGTCTCATTGCGGGTGATCAACTCTTTAATGATCCTCAATCACTTGCTGTTTTACAGATCAGAGGCTACCCACGTCGTGTCCCCAAGCCACACTGAGTGGAGGAGGACAGAGGGAATTGGGGATTAAATCTTTCCTCCTCTCACGCCCCAAGATGTTTCTAGATGTTACTAATGCATCGACAACTCCTGACCGAGCCTCCTCTTCATAAAGCCCCTGTCAACCCTGCCCCCACGGCAGGTGCCCTGAGACTGCCTTAACAGATGTGGATGGAAGGAAAAGCAAGGAGGAGCCTGTATATGAAGCACTCATTCTATCGTTAAAATAGACAACAATGAATCACATACTGAACTTGTCAGCAAATACATTGCTAGACAATGTCTGAGCTATATCTGATGTGAAGAGTATTTTTTCCCCCTCTGTCAAATACAAGCCAAAATGTTTCACAGGTAAAAGTCCAATAAGGTGGCAATCTAGTCTGGAGGCAATGAATGACAGCAGGTAATGAGTTATTGCAATGTTTCTCATTTCTGCGTTGCTGCTATTCAAGCCTTGGTGTATGGAGTTGATGCCCAGACAATTATTTGTTTTCTGATGTGGCTTGCTATTTCCTTTCTGTAACATTTAAAATTTCCACTTGGTTTGGATTGGATTTCGTTACGAGTTTCTGTGACACGTTTGAAGATAGTAAGTTATCCTAGTGGGAATGAGTCTGACCTTGATTAATAATGTGAAATGCATATACAACATCTTGTGCTACAAAGGTCCATACTGTATATTAGTGCAAGTTCTTCACACTGAACTCTGTTTCAGTGTGCTGGGTTGTAAATTATATGTGCACTTGGAGCAACAGAACTTGGTTTAAAGTAAAGGGAAAGTGGGATACCTAGTCAGTTGTTCAACTGAATGCATTCAACTGAAATGTGTCTTCTGCATTTAACCCAACACCTCTGAATCAGAGAGATACGGGGTGCTGCCTTAATCGACATCCACATCATTGCTGCCCAGGGAGCAGTTGTTGTTGGGGGTTAACTGCCTGGCAGAACAACCAATTTTTACCTTGTTGGCTCTGGGATGCGATCCAGCAACCTTGTGGTTACTGGCCCAACGCTACTACCCACCAGGCTACCTGCCAATTGGCTTGTCCAGATACTGTACATATTTGTTTCAGTATTATGTTATATTCCCTCCCTATGTTCGGCCTAGACTTATTTTAATTCCTGAACAGGTGTGCAGCGAGAAATACCGATTTAGCAGTAAGATGTTTTTTCTTTGTGAGATCTGCACGTGTCTGTGATGGGAAATGTTGACCCTAATAAACAAAACATCTCCTTCTGCAAAGCACATTGACCATATTCCAAGATTTTATCTCCAGTCTTCAAGATTCAGTGTAAATGTAGATGTTTAACAGTTCTTTACAGCTTCTTAATAGCCTTAACCAGTAAGTGCCAGTTGGCTGCCTGCCTTCCGTGCAATTGAGTGAATCCATGGGCAACGGCTATACAGGAGACACTTCTGCTTCTCAACCATAAAGTCATCCAGTCGATGACAACTTCCCTCACCCCCATCACATTCTGCACCTTTATTAGCCATTGAAGACACTGAGTGCCCTACATAAAATACACACACTCCTTCACAAGATTGACAAATTTATGTTTACTTAATCTTGCTCTGAACTTTGAGTGACGGGAGAAATGCAAACCCACTCCCCCATCCCTGTCATGGCAACAGATGCGACAAGGAAAGCGATCCTGTACCAGTGGATCGGTCTCCCTAATGGTCTGTCTGTTAGTGTAACAAGATATTTAAAAACTCCCCTCAATGACATTTTAGATCCCTCACTGTAACTGACCCGGGCTGGGGAGTCACAAGTAGGATTTTCGTGAGTCCTCTGCCATCTCTCAGGTTCCTGTCCCCTTTTCCTAATGAACTGAAGAGGAAGATTATCGAGATGTGGCCTTTTTTTCCAATAAGCCAGAGACTGTCATATGTCTGCATGAACTAAATCACTAATGAACTCAATATGTAAAACCATTTTATAAAATGCAAGGGCATCCCTGAAGGATTGTTCATCATAGTTAATCATATTGTGTAACCTTTACCTTAGCAGCTACCACTGCTTTGTAGTTTCAATACCAACTGCCTGCGCACTACAGTACCACTACCTGCTTGTAGTTTCATACCAACTCGCCCTAGCAAACTACAGTACCTACTCTTGGTTTCAATACCAACTTGCCCTGCAAACTACAGTACCACTGCTTTGTAGTTTCAATACCCAACTGCCCTGCAAACTACAGTACCACTGCTTTGTAGTTTCAATACCAACTGCCCTGCAAACTACAAGTCCACTGCCTGTTAGTTTTCAATACCCAACTGCCCTGCAAACTACCAGTTCACCCTGCCTTGTATTTCAATACCCAACTGCCTGCAAACTACAGTACCACTGCCTTGTAGTTTCAATACCCAACTGCCCCTGCAAACTACAGTACCACTGCCTTGTAGTTCAATGCCCAACTGCCCTGCAATACAGTACCATGCTTTGTAGTTCATCCCACATGCCCTGCAAACTACAGTACACTGCTGTAGTTTCAATCCAACTTGACGCACCCTGCAAACCTACAGTACCACTGCCTTGTAGTTTCAATGCCCAATGCCCTGGCAACTACAGTACCACTGCCTTGTAGTTTACTGCCCAACTGCCTGCAATACAGTACACTGCTCTTGTAGTTTCAATATCCCAACTGCCCTGCAAACTACAGTACCACTGCTTTGTAGTTTCAATCCCAACTGCCCTGCAAACTACAGTACACTGCCTTGTAGTCAATTGCCCAATGCCCTGCAACACTACAGTACCACTGCTTTTGTTAGTTTCATACCCAACTGCCCTGCAAACTACAGTACTCACTGCCTGCAGTGTACAGTATCATGGACCCCCACTGCCCTGCAAACTACAGTACACTGCTTTGTAGTTTAATACCCAATGCCCTGCAAACTTACATACCATGCTTGTAGTTTCAATGCCCCAACTGCCCTGCAAACTACAGTACCACCTTCTTTGTAGTTTCAATAACAACTACCCTGCACAACTACGTACCACTGCTTTGTAGTTTCACATAACCGAGACTCACCTGCAACTACGAGTACCCTGCCTTTGTAGTTTTCACAATAGACCAACTACCCTGCAAACTACAGTACCACTGCCTTGTAGTTTCAATGCCCAACTGCCCTGCAAACTACAGTACCACTGCCTTGTAGTTTCAATGCCCAACTGCAACACTTGGGGCACTCCTGACTCTCCTGTTCCCTCTGCTGGAAAAGGCAGATATTACATCCCTTAATTAGTGGACATGCATGCAACAAGATATTGACGATYATTCATTCACAAGGCTAAGGTTCAAGATGCATGTCTCACCTGTTATGATTGCTTTACCTTTCCTCCTGCCTTGTCAAATCAGATTACAACCTCATCATTAACATATGTTCATCTAAGACAGGGGTGTCAAACTAATTTTGTCCCGGGGGCCGCCTTCGATATTCAACGGGGTCTGGGGGGGCCGCACTGAATATTGGTTATATTTCCTCGCTGTCAAAACTTGCATCGTTTTTGAACATTTCTATACTCTTCGACTGTGCAGCTTTAATTCCGGTGATTATTAGTGAGCTGGACAGTCAAGAAACTGTATAAATGTAGGTCCATTATCATTTCTACACAGTTTGATTTGGTTTTAGTCTTTTTAAAGTATACTGAACAAAAATATAAACTCAACATGCAACAATTTCAAAAATGTTACTGAGTTACAGTTCATATAAGGAAATCAGTCAAATGAAATTAATTCATTAGGCCTTAATTTCACATGACTGGGAATATTAATATGCATMTGTTGGTCACAGATACCTTAAAAAAAAGGTAGGGGCATGGATCAGAAAACCAGTCAGTATCTGGTGTGACCACCATTTGCCTCATGCTGCACGACACATCTCCTTCGCATAGAGTTGATCAGGCTGTTGATTGTGGCCTGTGGAATGTTGTCCCACTCATCTTCAATGGCTGTGCGAAGTTGCTGGATATTGGCGGGAACTGGAACATGTTGTCGTACACGTCGATCCAGAGCATCCCAAACATGCTCAAATGGGGACATGTTTAGTGAGTATGCAGGCCATGGAAKAATTGGGACATTTTCAGCTTCATGGAATTGTGTACAGATCCTTGCAACATGGGGCCGTGCGTTATCATGCTGAATGAATGGCACAACAATGGGCCTCAGGATCTTGTCACCGTATCTCTGTGCATTCAAATTGCTATCAATAAAATGCAATTGTGTTAGTTGTCCGTAGCTTATGCCAGCCTATACTATAACCCCACCACCATGGGGCACTCTGTTCACAACGTTGACATCAGCAAACCGCTCACCCACACTATGCCATGTCTGCGGTTGTGAGGCCAGTTGGACAGATTGCCAATTTCTCTAAAACGACATTGAAAGCAGCTTATGGTAGAGAAATTAACATAACATTCTCTGGCAACAGCTCTGGTAGACATTCCTGGAGTCAGCATGCCAATTGCACGCTCCCTCAAAACTTGAGACAACAGTGGCATTGTCTTGTGTGACAAAACTGCACATTTTAGAGTGGCTTTTTATTGGCCCCAGCACAAGGTGCAGTTGTGTAATGATCATGCAGTTTAATCAGCTTCTTTATATACCACACCTGTTAGGTGGATGGATTATCTTGGCAAAGGAGAAATGCTCACTAACAGATGTGAACAACATTTGAGAGAAATATGTTTTTTGTACATAGAACATTTCTGGGGTGTTTTATTTCAGCTCTTGGAACATTAGACCAACACTTTACATGTTGCGTTTATATTTTTGAGTTTGTTTCCCCAACCACTCGCAGGCCGGGTTTGACACCTTCGTGGGCGGGATCCGGGCCTCGGGCCGTATGTTTGACACCCCTGATCTAAAAAGAACACCAGCAACAGCATTGTTACTTGGACATAGTTACTCCCCTAGCTTCACCTGGAAAGATAGTATGACCTGGCTTTGTGATGTTTTATTCTGGTCCTATTCCCCTCCTGCCTGATCCAGGATGTCTTGGTCCAGGCAGACTTGGCTAGAGCACTACAGACACCCCTCTGTATGTATGCGAATGACTCGCTCCAACTTCTGTGTCAATCATCATTGCAAATGCCAAGCCCATTATAGCCAAATCCTTCAGGGAGTTGTTTGGTCCGTCTGGTTGCCGAGATGGCAGGTTGCTTAAAGGGGAAGGATCACATAAAATGATGGCCTCTGTAGATGTTACACGAGGCATTCATATTTGAGGCTTTTTCTCGTTTTCTTTTTCAAAACAGACGCCATGCTCTAAAAGTACATCACAGGAGGAGAGTTGTGGATAAACAAATGAATATACCCTCCAATGACACTGCTGGATCTGGTAGACTTGTTGCATTGCGTGCTCCTTCCCGTAGTAGGATATATTTCAATTGGTCACATGTTGTTTAACACATAGGCAGGGTTTTTTTCTGGAGCAAAATGAGGCTTAGGTTGTGGGTGGCAGTCGGCGTGGCCAATGGTGCGGCCGCCGGCCAGAATTTTTTGCCAATTTTTTTTTTTTTTTTTAAGCCAATTTCTTGGGGCATGGAGAAAAAAATTGCAGTTTTAAAGTCCTACTCCAGTTTCCTTTTCAGCTCCTTTATCACCTCAATAGGTGATCCAGGTATCCTCATGATATGGCACAAGTTGGGGGGCTTTCCATTTTGGCATGGCTTATGCTCTCGGAGTGACTCAAACATTATATCAAAATCCTGCCATGACAAAAATACTCCTGAATGCATACATTTTTGATTCTCCTTGACTGTGCCTTTTTTGTTGTTGGTGATTGATAGTTCTCAAAGATCATCTTATTAAAAAATATATAGGTATATTTTATTTTCTACGTAGTTTATATCTGGTTTTAGTCGATGTAGTTTTCACTGAAAACGTTTTACCATTCCCCMAAAAATGTGACTGTATTTGGTGCCCCGAAGCTTGAAAGGTCCCATGTGTTCACACGCCTAATCCTCAATGAGCAGTCATGGTGGTGATCTTCCCATCATACATCTAAAGCATGGATTAAAAATGTAATAGATTATCTGTTCATGCCCAGAGGCAGTCCTTGTTATCCTAGACTGGGCTAGGAGACATCATGAGGATTGGTGTCTAGACTGGAGTGGGTTGTGCTGTGATTACATTAACAGGTTTACTAGCTTCAAGTTAGTACTGTATTAGAAGGCATTTTAAAATAATATTAATTGATGCTCATAGGTGGATTCCTCCTTATCTAACTCTGATTCCAATACTGGCACATAGCCTAGTAAGCCTACACTGTTTATTATCATATTCGACTTACTTCTTTAGCAATCCACATCACCTAGGCATGATCAGCATTGTTGCTTCTATGGCCACAGTTCTAAAGATTTAGGAGGCTTGAGCAGAGGTAGAGTTGTTAAGATTGGATCCCCTGCTTGCCCCAATTGAACACTAGTTTTTCTTTGAAWTTTTTTTTTGTACGATTTTATTTTTAACAATAAAAAAACTCAACTTACAAACGACAACATACAGACTCACACAAACATCCACAACATCACCCTGCCTAGCCCCACCTGCTCACACACCCATGTCCAGCGCCCGTATCACTCTCCACCACATGGCCTCAAACGGCACCATTTTGTTTCTCTCCGTCGCCCACACACGATTAAACAATGTAGATAATAGAGCATAATGAGAAAAGTATCGCACAACCCATTGGGTATCTTACTGCACCATCAAATGCCATGTCTTGACATATACAGACAAACAGATTAAAAGTACATTTACATTGTAATACTTCTGACAGCCAACTTTCTAACTCCGCCCATAACTTTGGGATTTTATAGCATTCCCTATGTCATTTAAGCCTTATTGCTATTATAAACTGGTTACCAACGTAATTAGAGCAGTAAAAATAAATGTTTTGTCATACCCATGGTATACGGTTTGATATATCACGGCTGTCAGTCAATCAGCATTCAGGGCTCAAACCACACAGTTTATAATGTTAGTTTTGCACTTAAGACATGACTCTGCCGTTGTGCTGTAGAATTTGTGAATTTTGTCTCTCGTCTAATAACTAGTTTGCCTTTCAGTAGCATATGCTTACCCTTTTGGTTTTGAAACATTTACAGTGAGGGAAAAAAGTATTTGATCCCCTGCTGATTTTGTTYGTTTGCCCACTGACATTGAAATGATCAGTCTGTAATTTTAATGGTAGGTTTATTTGAACAGTGAGAGACAGAATATCAACAAAAAAATCCAGAAAAACGCATGTCAAAAWTKTTATAAATTGATTTGCATTTTAATGAGGGAAATAAGTATTTGACCCTTCTGCAAAACATGACTTAGTACTTGGTGGCAAAACCCTTGTTGGCAATCACAGAGGTCAGATGTTTCTTGTAGTTGGCCACCAGGTTTGCACACATCTCAGGAGGGATTTTGTCCCACTCCTCTTTGCAGATCTTCTTCAAGTCATTAAGTTTCGGGAGGCTGACTTTTTGGGCAACTCGAACCTTCAGCTCCCTCCACAAGATTTTCTATGGATTAAGGTCTGGAGACTGGCTAGGCCACTCCAGACCTTAATGTGCTTTTTCTTGCAGCCACTCCTTTGTTGCCTTGGCCGTGTGTTTTGGTCAATTGTCATGCTGGAATACCATCCACGACCCATTTTCAATACCCTGGCTGAGGGAAGGAGGTTTTCACCCAAGATTTGACGGTACATGGCCCGTCCATCGTCCCTTTGATGCGGTGAAGTTGTCCTGTCCCCTAGCAGAAAAACACCCCCAAAGCATAATGTTTTCCACCTCCATGTTTGACGGTGGGGATGGTTTCTTGGGGTCATAGGCAGCCATTCCTCCTCCTCCAAACACGACAAGTTGAGTTGATGCCAAAAGAACTCCATTTGGTCTTGTCTGAACCACAACACGTTCACCCAGTTGTCCTCTGAATCATTCAATGTTCATGGCAAACTTCAGACGGGCATGTATATTGCTTTCTTGAGCAGGGGACTTGCGGGCGCTGCAGGATTCAGTCCTTCACGGCGTAGTTGTTACCAATTGTTTTCTTGGTGACTATGTTCCCAGCTGCCTTGATATCATTGACAAGATCCTCCTGTGTAGTTCTGGGCTGATTCCTCACCATTCTCATGATCATTGCAACTCCACGAGGTGAGATCTTTCATGGAGCCCTAGGCCAAGGAGTTTGACAGTCTTTTGTGTTTCTTACATTGCGAATAATCGCATCAACTGTTGTCACCTTCTCACCAAGCTGCTTGGCAATGGTCTTGTAGCCCATTCCAGCCTGTGTAGATCTACAATCTTGTCCCTGACATCCTTGGAGAGCTCTTTGGTGTGGCCAAGTGGAGAGTTTGAATCTTGATTGATTGTTGCTTCTGTGGACAGGTTCTTTTATACAGGTAAGAAACTGAGATTAGGAGCACTCCCTTTAAGAGTGTGCTCCTAATCTCAGCTCGTTACCTGTATGAAAGACACCTGGGAGCCAGAAATCTTTCTGATTGAGAGGGGGTCAAATACTTATTTCCCTCATTAAAATGCAAATCAATTTATAACATTTTTGACATGCGTTTTTCTGGATATTTTTGTTGTTATTCTGTCTCTCACTGTTCAAATAAACCTACCATTAAAATTATAGACTGATCATTTCTTTGTCAGTGGGCAAACGTACAAAATCAGCAGGGGATCAAATACTTTTTTCCCTCACTGTAGTTTATTCTTATCCCCATTAGCTTTTGCCGAAGCAGCTACTTTTCTTCCTGGGGTCCACACAAAAACAAACCAAAACACGACAAGAACAGTCAAATATTAAATACAACAATATACAAATAATACAACTAAATAATGTGTGTGTAGATTGTCTGTGATAGTGTTTGTGTGTGTGTCATTTCACAGTTCCTACTGTGCCATGAGATGTTGTCTTATAAAAAATGTTGGTTAAAGGCCAGCAGACTTTGCAGTTTGTATTTTTGTTGTTTTTATTTTTTGTATTGAATGGCACAACAGGCGAGTTCATTATGCTCGTGACTCATCCCACTAGCCCACACCTCCTCCCCATCTGCTGCTGTGCGTTAGATGGGAGAGGGAAACGCTATTGATCACTTCTTCTCTCTCACATGCACGCACACACCCCACCTCCGACGTCACTATCGATCGGCATGTTTAATGTTTTTGTGGGGAACGGAAGACATTTCCCATTGTCATTTTCCATCTGTTGGCCACCAAAAAGCTCTTTTTGTTGATGCAATGTGACAAAAGGCAGAAGTCATAAGCCACAGACAATTTGACTGCAATGTTTCCCTTTCACTTTCTTAAAAAATGCAATGGTTATGGAGCATCCACTGTTGATAGTTGAGACACACTGAGAACAATTTTCACAGAAATAAAAAAAGATATTGAAAGTACAGTGTGAGTAAACTTTGTGTTTACTGAATACTTATGGTTATGTACATGTGACCGACTGAGTTCGAACCCGGGTTTCCTGCACACTACAAGACTGTGTTAGCTCACTGTAGGCATTAGCTGAATTGTAGGCATTAGCTCAGGATGTATCACAAGTCTTCAACTCTCAGGCAATGCACAAGCATGTCTTACCAAACCATCTTCATTCAACTTTACCCCCTTTGAGGGTCTTCTTGCAAAGACCGATCTGAGGCATGGCACCAATGTCAACAAATAGGTTCAAACCCGGCTGTCTCGCATGCCACAAGACTGTAAGCCCGCTGAGCTAAAGCCTAGACATTCACCCTGGGAGCTAACACAAGTCTTCAGGCAAAGTTACTCTTCACACAACCACCATGAACCACCTCATGCAGATTAACTGAATACGTTGGTAGGGATCTACACATTCCTGTTATCAAAACAAATTCTATTTAAAAGGATTTGTGGTCTAATCAAAAAATTAGATGCTTTCTGTTTTCTTTCTTCCTTCATACATTGTTTTCAAAGCCATGCCCCATTACTCTGGGAGAATAACAATATGACCACAGCTGCTGTAATTGGATGCAAGTGCAATGTAGATAATTGTACTGTAGGCCGCTCTGTAATTGGGCATGTGAGCACTACATCAATAATTTTTACATAACATTTTTCATAGTAGAAGAAGGAAATGATTGGAAAGGCAGTAAAGTAAGTAACCTTTTGTCACAGAGTTTGTGTTGATAAGTTGACCCCCACTTTCTGTTTGACAGTCACACAAAAAAAGGCAAGCATGTCCTACCAGGGGAAAGCTCTGTCTCTGTGACAGGATCAAATAAAAAAACATACCTAGTGACATTTAACCCCCTGGTAAACCCCATGCCCCCCTGTTCTTCCTTATGGCAATAGAGTGGATCATGTCTGAAACAGTTAGAGGAGACAAGACTAGAATGATATGGTCGCTCACCCAGACTTTGCCGACAACCTTAGTCTTCTGTCCCAAATACGACACAAAAGTTGGCAATTTGTGTTTTGGGTCATTGTCCTGTTGAAAAACAAATGATAGTCCCACTAAGCACAAACCAGGTGGGATGGCGTATCTCTGCAGAATGCTGTGGTAGCCATGCTGGTTACCACAGCCTATGTATTGGCCTATTTATTGACTTACCTCCCTAATCTTACGTCATTTGCACACACTGTATATAGAATGTTCTATTGTGTTATTGACTGTACGTTTGTTTATTCCATGTGTAACTCTGGGTTGTTGTTTGTGTCGCACTGCTTTGCTTTATCTTGGCCAGGTCGCAGTTGTAAATGAGAACTTGTTCTCAGCTGGCCTACCTGGTTAAATAAAGGTTAAATAAAAAAATGAATGTGTTATTTCATAGTGTTGATGTCTTCACTATTATTCTACAATGTGGAAAATAGTAAAAATAAAGAAAAACTGGAATGAGTAGGTGTGTCCAAACTTTTGACTGGTACTGTATATATACTTCTTTACTTAGTGGCATGGCGTCCTGTTGATCCTTTCCCCGTTTTCTAAACCTGCTAAAGTTCTGTGCATCTGCTACACAAAAACCTTACTTAGAAACAAAACTGCTGCTTTTGGCAACATCATTCAATACCCTACTCAACTGAACTTGGAGATCATAGCTAGAGCTTTCAATACAAATTTGTTTACTTTCTTTCCTGTTACTGTCAAAATCGCTGTCTCTGCAAAGAACTAGAAAAGGTAGCCAACATTTCCAGGAGTGTTATTACGCAATTAGACCTGCACTAGTTACAATTAGACCTACACTAGTTACGCAACCATCACTGCAGCCACATCGGTCCGGAATGCGTAGTTACGGTACGTTGCTAAATAGCCAAATTAAAATCCTCTACATCTACACCTGGTCTCTGTAAAATTACATCAAATTAGTATTTTTATGACAGTGTAGTGTGACATGAAAAAGTATTTGGCCCTGTCACGTCATATGACTAGGGTGGGCATTCTAGTTTCTTTATTTCTATGTTTCCTATTTCTTTGTGTTTGGCCGGGTGTGGTTCTCAATCAGAGGCAGCTGTCTATCGTTGTCTCTGATTGAGAACCATACTTAGGTAGCCCTTTTTTTCACCTGTCTTTGTGGGAAGTTAACTTTGTTTGATGGCACATTGCCTTAAGCTTCACGGTTTGTTTTGGTATTGGTTATTGTTTTTGGCGACATCTACTATTAAAAGTATGTACCCCAACCACGCTGCACCTTGGTTCTCTTCTTACGACAGCCGTGACAGAACTTCCCACCAGAAACGGACCAAGCAGCGTGGAAAAAAGGAGGAGAAGCGTGTTCAGGATTCGTGGACATGGGAGGACATCCTGGAAGGCAAGGGACCCTGGGCACAGGCGGGAGAATATCACCGTCCTAAAGAGGAGCTGGAAGCAGCTAAGGCGGAGTGGCGACGCTACGAGAAGTTGGCTCAAAGAGGCGTGCACGAGAGGCAGCCCCAGAATTGTTTTTTGGGGGGGGCACACGGGGATTTTGGCAGAGTCAGGTTATAGACCTGAGCCAACTCCCCGTGCTTGCCGTGGGTAGAGAGTGACCGGGCAGGCACCGTGTTATGCGGTAAAGCGCACGGTGTCCCTAGTGCGCACTCATAACCCGGTGCGCTATATTCCAGCTCCTCACATCGGCCGGGCTAGAGTGGGCATCCAGCCAGGAYGGATGGTGCCGGCTCAGCGCATCTGGCCTCCAGTGCGTCTCCTCGGCCCGGGTTATCCTGCGCCAGCTCTACGCATGGTGTCCCCGGTTTGTCAGCACAGCTCAGTGCGGCCTGTTCCAGCTCCCCGCACTTGCCGGGCTACAGGGGGTATCCAGCCAGGACGAGTTGTGCTAGCTCTGCGTCCAGACCTCCGGTACGCCTCCACGGTCCAGTGTATCCTGCGCCGGCTCTGCGCAAGGTGTCTCCAATGTGCCTGCACAGCCCAGTGCGTCCTGTGTCAGCGCCTCGAACGTCCCGGGCTGAAGTGGGTATCCAGCCAGGAGGGGTTGTGCCTGCTCCACGAACCAGGCCTCCTGTGTGTCTYTCCACTCCAGTGATGATCCATGGCACGAAGCCTCCAGTGATGATCCATGGCACGAAGCCTCCAGTGATGATCCATGGCAAGAAGCCTCCAGTGATGATCCATGGCACGAAGCCTCTAGTGAGGAGTCATGGAACGAAGGCCTCCAGTCCGTAGCCTCCAGCAACGGTCTCCAGTCCGGAGCCTCCAGCGACGTTCTCCAGTCCGGAGCTATCAGCGACATTCTCCAGTTCGGAGCCTCCAGCGACGTTCTCCAGTCYGTAGCCTCCAGCGACAGCCTCCGGTCTGGAGCCTCCAGCGAGGGTGCCCAGTCTGGGGCCCGCAACGAGGGTGCCCAGTCCGGGGTCCGCAACGAGGGTGCCCCGTCCTGGGCCCGCAACGAGGGTGCCCAGTCCGGGGCCCGCTACGAGGGTCTCCAGTCCGGGGCCCGCTACGAGGGTCAAAATTGTCTGTATCATAAAAATGTATGAAAACAAACGTTCACGTTTTTTGTTTTAATTTAGGGTTATGGTTTCGCTAACCTAACCTACAGTTGAAGTCGGAAGTTTACATACACTTATGTTGGAGTCATTAAAACTCGTTTTTCAACCACTCCACAAATTTCTTGTTAACAAACTATAGTTTTAGCAAGTCGGTTAGGACATCTACTTTGTGCATGACACAAKTCATTTTTCCAACAATTGTTTACAGAAATTATTTCACTTATAACTCACTGTATCACAATTCCAGTGGGTCAGAAGTTTACATACACTAAGTTGACTGTGCCTTTTAAACAGCTTGGAAAATTCCAGAAAATTATGTCATGGCTTTAAGAATCTTCTGCTAGGCTATTGACATAATTTGAGGTCAAATTTGAGGTGTACCTGTGGATGTATTTTTTCAAGGGCCTAACTCAAACTCAGTGCCTCTTTGCTGACATCATGGGAAAATCAAAAAATGCAGCAAAGACCTCAGAAAACAATTGTAGACTCCACGAAGTCTGGTTCATCCTTGGAAGCAATTTTCAAGATGGTGAAGTACCACGTTCATCTGTACAAACAAATAGTACGCAAGTAGATAACACCATGGGACCGCGCAGCATCAAACTACCGCTCAAGGAAGGAGACGCGTTCTGTCTTCTACGAGATAACGTTCTTTGGTGGCGAAAACTTGCAATCAATGCCCAGAACAACCGAAAAGGACCTTGTGAAGATGCTGGAGAAACAGGTAGAAAAAAGTATTATAATCCACAGTAAACGAGTCGCTATATCAAACAATACCGTGAAAAGGCCGCTCAGCAAGGAGAGAAGCCCTGTCCAAAAACCGCCATAGAAAAGAGCTAGACTGGTTTGCAGACTGACAATGGGGACAAAGATTGTACTTTTGGAGAAATGGCGCTGTGTCTGATAAACAAAATGAACTGTTGCCATAATTGACCATTCGTATGCTTGGAAAAAGGGGGATGCTTGCAAGCCGAAGACACCATCCCAACCATTGAAGCACTGGGGGTGGCCGGCATCATGTTGTGGGGGTGCTTTTTGGCTGTGAGGGACTGCAGTGCATTCCACAAGATGATGCATCATTGGGTAGGAAATATTGGATAGTATTGAAGCAACATCTCAGAACATCAGTCAGGAGTTAAAGCTTGGTCCGCAAATGGGTCTTCCAAATGGACAATGACCCCAAGCATACTTCCAAAGTTGTGGCAAAATGGCTTAAGGACAACAAAGTCAAGGTATTTGAGTGGCCATCACAAAGCCCTGACCTCAATCCTATAGAACATGTGTGGGCAGAACTGAAAAGCATGTGCGAGCAAGGAGGCCTACAAACCTGACTCAGTTACACCAGCTCTGTCAGGAGGAATGGGCCAAAATTCACCCAACTTCTTGTGGGAAGCTTGTGGAAGGCTACCCGAAATGTTTGACCCAAGTTAAACAATTTTAAAGGCAATGCTACCAAATACTAATTGAGTGTGTGTAAACTTCTGACCCACTGGGAATATGATGAAAGAAATAAAAGTGTAAATAAATAATTCTTAGTTCTATTATTCTGACATTTTTTWAATAAAGTGGTGATCCTAACTGACCTAAGACAGGGACTTTTTACTAGGATTAAATGTCAAGAATTGTGAAAACTGAGTTTAAATGTATTTGGCTAAGGTGTATGTAAACTTCCGACTTCAACTGTAGCAAGCATAAAATAAACACCTCAAATTAGATCCACTACATACTGGTCTTGGCGAGAATAAAATAAAAAAACTGTTGGGAGGTTCTTTTTTACACTGTTCAACCAATCTAGTAAATGTGGAGGAGGAGTTAAGATGGAGTGTCACCTTGTTAACGTCCAAAAACGGAAGTCAGGCTCTCTTTCCATTCTTTCCACTCGGCAATGGCAAGTGTTAGGCATAAGGTTAGCAGTGTGGTTAATGTAAGGGTTACGTTTCAAATAACATTTTAAGAGGACAAATTGTAGAAATAGGTGTGGTTTAGCCATAATTAAACATTTTTGGCTATAGGTCGTTATCAATAAAACGTCACAGTAAGGTGCAGAGTGTTTCGACTTGCCTGCTGGGGTCAAGGAAACCTGCAGCTCCGCTTAACCAATTGACATCTGTGTGCTGTTTTCAAGGGATTGTTAAATAAATGTTAACTATTTGGTTGTAATATCATACATCACCTCTTGAAGAGCATAGTCAGAACTACACATTTCAGATTATTCCATGCAAAAGAATTGCACACATTTAGCGCTATCATGAGTTATAAGCCTACAGCAAGTAACTGAATTCTTTTCATGATCAGTAAACATCAACTCAAAATCAAATCAAATGTATTTATAAAGCCCTTCTTACATCAGCTGATATCTCAAAGTGCTGTACAGAAATCCAGCCGAAAACCCCAAACAGGGCCAAGAAGAAAACTCCCTAGRAAGGCCAGAACCTAGGAAGAAACCTAGAGAGGAACCAGGCTATGAGGGGTGGCCAGTCCTCTTCTGGCTATGCCGGGTGGAGATTATAACAGAACATGGCCAAGATGTTCAAATGTTCATAGATGACCAGCAGGGTCAAATAATAATAATCACAGTGGTTGTCGAGGGTGCTGTCAGCAACAAGATTTCTTCAATTAATCTTGATGGTTGTACAGTCGTCTCAAAGAAAACTGTGAAGGACTCTGCGTTACTCTGACCCTGATCTCTCTTTTGACGAAATATCAAGACTGTTTCAAGGACAACTTTTTTCCATCTACGTAACATTGCAAAATATCAGAAACTTTCTGTCAAAAATGATGCAGAAAAATAAATCCATGCTTTTGTCACTTCTAGGTTAGACTACTGCAATGATCTACTTTCGCGGCTACCCGGATAAAGCACTGAATAAACTTCAGTTAGTGCTAAACACGGCTGCTAGAATCTTGACTCCAGTGCTAGCCTCTCTAGCTGGCTTCCTGTTAAGGCAAGGGCTGATTTCAAGGTTTTACTGCTAACCTACAAG
>NW_019943798.1:98035-99109 GCF_002910315.2 Salvelinus sp. IW2-2015
TTTCTTTCTCTCTCTCGGAGGACCTGAGCCCTAGGACCATGCCTCAGGACTACCTGGCCTGATGACCCCTTGCTGTCCCCAGTCCACCTGGCCGTGCTGCTGCTCCAGTTTCAATTGTTCTGCCTGCGGCTATGGAACCCTGACCTGTTCACTGGACGTGCTACCTGTCCCAGACCTGCTGTTTTCAACTCTCTAGAGACAGCAGGAGCGGTAGAGATACTCTGAATGATCAGCTATGAAAAGCCAACTGACATTTACTCCTGAGGTGCTGACCTGAAGCTAGAACAAGCGTCTCTGTTTTGTCTGAGTTCAAAAGTAGAACATTTGCAGCCATCCACTTCCTTATGTCTTAACTTCTTTGGGGTAGGGCGCAGTCTTTTCACGTCCGGATGAAAAGCATGCCCAGAGTAAACGGCCTGCTACAAAGCCATAAAAGCTAAAATATGCATATTATTAGTAGATTTGGATAGAAAACACTCTGAAGTTTCTAAAACTGTTTGAATGATGTCTGTGAGTATAACAGAACTCATCAGGCAGACAAAAACCTGAGAAAAAATCACATTATTTTATACGTTAGCACCAAATTTAGGTTAGTTGGAAACTTGTGTAGTAGGGCTTTGTAAACAAAAAATATGATTGATAATTCATTGATCTACGTGACTTTGATGAGGACAGGCCAACCTTTTGATACAGGATGCGGTGGTGAGTATTAGAACTGTCACCAGTGATAAAACGAATGGCGTGTCTGCTGCATTTTGATAAATGGTGTCACCATAGTCAGAAACTGGCAGGAAAGTTGATTGTACAATCTGCTTCTGTCACGCCCTGACCATAGCTCGGGGTTCTGTATGGTGTTTTAGGTCAGGGTGTGACTAGGGGGGTTCTAGGTATTGTGTTTCTATGTTGGTGTGTGGGTATGGTTCCCAATTGGAGGCAGCTGATAATCGTTGCCTCTAATTGGGGATCGTACTTAGTTTGTTCTTTTTCCCCACCTACGATGTGGGATATTGTTTTGTTTCGTATTAGTGCCTATGTGCGCTACGTATTGCACGTTCGTATATTCTTTGTTGTTTT
>NW_019943798.1:99464-103902 GCF_002910315.2 Salvelinus sp. IW2-2015
ACAAATATTTAGTTTTGCCCGCATTAAGTACACGTTTTAAATCAACAAGGGCCTTCTGTAATGAAACAAAATCACATTGCAGCTCTAACAGCTTGGTCAACAGTTGGTGCAATGGCATACATAACYGTATCATCTGCATACAGATGAATATTACAGGATTTAATAGACCAATATTATTTATATAAATAGTAAAGAGAACTTGTCCCTAAATCGGACCCTGCAGTACACCCTTCATAATAGAGGAAATTTTACAATTGAATATGCTTTGAACAACCTATTCAACAACCTATTCATGAATAATGGGTGAATAGGGCCTGAATAAAAAAAAAGTTCCAGGGTTTTTCTTTATTTTTACTATTTTCTACATTGTAGAATAATAGTGAAGAGATCGCAACTATGAAATAAAACATATAGAATCATGTAGTAACTAAATAAGTGTAAAAACAAATAAAAAATATATTTTAGATTTTAGATTCCTCAAAGTAGCCACCCTTTGCCTTGATGACAGCTTTGCACACGCTTGGCATTCTCTTAACCAGCTTCATGAGGAATGCTTTTCAAACAGTCTTGAAGGAGTTCCCACATATGTTGAGCACTTGTTGGCTGCTTTTCCTTCACTTTGCAGTCCAACTCATCCCAAACCATCTCAATTGGCACAGACACATGCATACACACAAACACAATAACATGTGAATGTATTGTAATGTTTTAAAAATTGTATAAACTGCCTTAATTTTGCTGGACCCCAAATTTGTTTGACGTCGGTTGATTGTGGAGGCCAGGTCATCTGATGCAGCACTCCATCACTCTCCTTGGTCAAATAGCCCTTACACAGCCCAGAGGTGTGTTGGGTCATTGTCCTGTTGAAAAACAAATTATAGTCACACTAAGCGCAAACCAGATGGGATGGAATGGCATATCGCTGCAGAATGCTGTGGTAGCCATGCTGGTTAAGTGTGCCTTAAATTCTAAATAAATCACAGACAGTGTCACCAGCAAAGCACCATCACACCACCTCCTCAATGCTTCACGGTCGGAACCACACATGCAGAGATCATACGTTCACCTACTCTGCGTCTCACAAAGACACGGCAGTTGGAACCAAATATCTCAAATTTAGACGTCACCACCAACCGGAACATCAACACTCCCTGATGCTTCGTTTGAAGGCTTCTGCATTCTGTAAGGAGCAACTCCGGAAATGAGAAGCAGGCACGGGGAGTCAAACATTTAATCAGGAACAGACATAAAACAAAACAGGAACAGCATCAGTACACAGGTATACAAGGACATAAGACAATCAATGCAGAAGCGTTCATACAAAGCATCGGGGAGTGCTGGAGTTCCGGTTGGTGGTGACGTCGGGTCCGGGGCCTGACACCGATGGAACCGTGGGTGCCTAAGCCAGGTCATCGTGCTGTCACGCCCTAGCTGGCTCGAGAGGTTTTTTGCCCCGGTTGGTTCGGAAGGCGCCCATCAGCAATCACCTCTGTCATTACCTTCCCTATATCTGTCTGGTTCCACACTCTGTTCCCTGCTTCTGCATTGATTGTCATATGTCCTTGTGTACCYGTGTTCTGACGCTGTTCCTGTCCTGTTACCTGTCTGTTCCTCATTAAATGTTCAACTCCCCATACCTGCTTCTCATCTCCAGCGTCGGTCCTTACAGAATGCAGAAGACACCAAACGAAGCATCGGGGAGTGCTGGCTTTCCGGTTGGTGGTGACGTCGGGTCCGGGAGCCGCCACCGATGGACCCGGGGGTGCCTAAGCCAGCTCGTCAGGCTGTCACACCCTAGCTGGCTCGAGAGGTTTCTTGCCCCGGTTGGCTCAGAAGGCGCCCATCCCACGTCAGGCCTCAGCCGGATCATCAGGATTTTATGCCCAGCCAGCTCATCAGGCTGCTACGCCTCCACCGGATCATCAGGCTCCCACGCCTCAGCGGGATCGACAGGCCTTCATGCCTCAGCCRGATAGTCAGGCTCCTATGCCTCAGCCGGCTTGCCAGGCTCTCACGCCTCTGCCGGTTCGTCTGAGTTTCACGCCCAGCCCGGCTTGTCCAGCGCCCGTGCCTCAGCCGGCCCGTTAAGCTCGCCCAGGTGGGACGCCGGGTGGCACCCCTAAAGGGGGTTACTGTCACGCGCATCAGCGTATTATTGGACTCACTTGGACTCAATCACCTGTTTATTGCCTCCCCTATATTTGTCAGTTCCCCATCTCTGTTCTCCGCTGCTGCATTGATTGTTGATTGTCATTGTGTACCCGTGTGCTGACGCTGTTCCTGTCTTGTGCTTTGTCAGTTTCTCATTAAATGTTCTACTCCCCGTACCTGCTTCTCGACCCCAGCGTCGGTCCTTTCACTGTATACCAACCCTACCATGTCACAACACAAGTGATTGGCTCAAATGCATTAAGAAAGAAAGAAATTCCACAAATTAACTTTTAACAAGGCACACCTGTTAATTGAAATGCATTCCAGGTGACTGCCTCATGAAGCTGGTTGAGAGAATGCCAAGAGTGTGCAAAGCTATCATCAAGGCAAAGGGTGGCTAATTTGAATAATATACAATATAAAATATATTTTGATTTGTTCAACACTTTTGTGGTTACTACATGATTCCATATGTGTTATTTCATAGTTTTGATGTCTTCACTATTATTCTACAATGTAGAAAATAGTAAAAATAAAGAAAAACTCTTGAATGAATAGGTGTCCAAACTTTTGACTTGTACTGTATATTTACTATCAACTTTATAAATGACATCCTATAAGATTTCAGCTGCCTTTTTACTGTAATAATTCATCAATTAACTAGTGGGTTGGGAAAAGTATCCTTATTCCTTACAGCACTGCCTTGATTCATTCTTTCCTCCCCTCCTGTACAGTGGCTAAGAATTCAAGATCTCAGCTTTCGTCTCCTATAAATGTTGTCCTGCTGAAATGAATTACAAATTATGACTGCGGGCGGCTCTGGCGGCTCCTGACTGGCGGGCGGCTCTGGCGGCTCCTGACTGGGGGCTCTGGAAGAGGAGATCGGGGAAGTGTGGCTAAGCAGGTAGGAGACGCTGAGCCAACTCCCGTGCTTACCGTGAGAGCGAGGCCGTAACGGGCCTGACACCGTGTTATGCGGAAGAGCGCACAGTGTCTCAGTAATGTGTTGCATAGTCCGGTGCGGTACATAGCAGCACCTCCGTATGCGGCCGGGCCTAGATTGGGGCATGAGCCAGGTGCCATATGAACCGGCTCTACGCATCTGGTTCTCCAAGTGCGTCTCCTCGGGCGGGGTACATGGCACCAGCCCTAGCATGGTGTCTCCTGTACGTGGTACATAGCCCAGTGCGGCTTATTCCACCTTCGCCGCACTGGCATGGCTTACGGGAGTATTCAGCAGGTAGGGCTTTGGGCCAGGCTCGCTGCTCTGAGACCTGTAGTGCGCCTCCACGGTCCGGTCTATCCGGTGCATCTCCAAGAACCATCCCTCCTGTGGCAGCCCCACGCACCAGCAACTCCGCGCGTGGCGGCCCACGTACCAGCTCTCCAGTTTCCAGCACCCCCGCACTCGCGCTGAAGGTGGCGTGTTGTCCCAGCCTGGTACCACCCAGTTTTCCGCGCACCACGCCCAGGCCTACTGTGGCGCCTCCAGGGTCCAGCCGTATGCCCTGTCGCTAGCTCCTCGCACGTCGCCAGAGGTGCGTGTCCCAGCCGGTACCACCAGTTCCAGGACCACGCACCAGCGCCTACTGTGCGCCTCAGCAGGCCTGAGTCGTCCCGTCTGTCCAGCACCGCCTGAGCTGCACTCTGTCCAGCGCCGCCTGAGCTGTCCCGTCCATGCGTGCCTGAGCTGCCCCGTGCCGTCCACGCCCTCCTGAGCATGCCCGTCTGCTCCAGCGCCCGCTGAGCCGGCCGTCTGCCAGCGCCCGTCAGAGCCGCCCGTCGTCCTGAGCCGTCAGAGCCGCACCGATCTGTCCTGAGCCGTCAGAGACCGCCCGTGCGTCCTGAGCCGTCAGAGCCGCCGTCTGTCTGAACGTCAACCGGCCCGTCAGTCGAGCCGCACGTCCTGTCCTGAGCCGTAGAGCCGCCCGTCTGTCCTGAGCCGGCTAGCGCCGCCCGGTTCAGTCACAGGAGCCGCCAGAGCTTGCCCGTACGTGTCCAGCGCCGCCTGAGCCAGCCGCTGATTTCCGCAGCGCCGTCAGAGCGCGCCCGTCCTGTTCTTGAACCGTCGAGCCCCCGTCTGTTCCTGAGCCGGTCGAACCGCCCCGTCTGTCCTGAGCCGTCAGAGCCGCGCACGTCTGTCCTTGAAGTTTGCAGAGACCGGGTCCGTCTGTTTCCTGAGCCGTCAGAGTCCGCCCGTTGTGCTGTCCTGAGCCGTCAGAGCCGCCCGTTCTGTCCTGAGACGTCAGAGCGCCCCGTCTGTTCCTGAACCGCTAGAGCCACCCGT
>NW_019943798.1:104340-113602 GCF_002910315.2 Salvelinus sp. IW2-2015
AAACTTGAAGTTGTTGTTTTCGCACAGAAAAACGTTCCATAGAACGTCGTTAGATGTCTCTGGCCAACACGACTTTCGAAAATGGATTGTTTCAAATTGAAAAACTGTGTTGCCGTTAGAAATGAGTTTTGAATGGCTATGATTCCCTTTAGAATCCGTGTAAAATTGCTTGTCACATTCTAGGTGGGTCGACGTATCCTCGTGCCTCAGTTGATATGGTTTATGTTTTTATTTCACCTTGATTTAACCAGGTAGGCAAGTTGAGAACACAGTTCTCATTTTAAACTGCGACCTGGCCAGAGATAAAGCAAAGCAGTTCAACACATACAAACAACACCGAGTTACACATGAAGTAAACAAAACATACAGTCAATTTACATATAAAAATAAAGATTCCTTTCAAAATATTACGGATTCCCCTGGCTTATAGAAAAACTGAAATGGAGCATTACTATCACCAGTGACTATATGAAAGAATATTAAACTGTATATATGTTCACATGAAACAGTTCTCACAAAATGAAAAGTTCTTAGTAGTTGCAATAAAAACAGTCCTGTGCACCACGCAAGTAGTTGATCTAAATTTATAAATATATTTTAGACATTGCAAATACACATTGTACCATAGATGGTAAAAACGAATAGCCATCAAGGCAACATTAAGTGTCAGTGCGAACTTCCTGCCAAAAAAAATATTATATAAAAAAAGTTTGCTCACACAAACAAGGCTTCTTTCCTCAAGAAATATAAATTTTTATCAGATGCAAATAAAACTCAGGTCCTGCCACCAACTCTCACTTGAATAACATCCAGCATCAACAAACCAGACGGCAGCTGAATTTCCCCTCCATTACCAAAAGCCTTAGCTCCCGCAAAGTATGCCACTTTTCCCTTCCGTTCCTTGCTCGCTCAATCATTGGCCACAGACGATTCCGAGCTTCTTTTGTCAAATGCTGTCAGCATCCTCAGGTTGTTCTTCTTTAAATAGTCATTTTTCTTGCACTTTTCCATGTCATATCCCTCGCTGTCCTTGGCCTGTTGCCCACAAAACTAGGATAAGGGATTCAGCAGGATATCTTGGTGATCCTGGCTCAATCTATCCGTAATCCT
This sequence comes from Salvelinus sp. IW2-2015, assembly GCF_002910315.2. Classification (NCBI taxonomy): domain Eukaryota; kingdom Metazoa; phylum Chordata; class Actinopteri; order Salmoniformes; family Salmonidae; genus Salvelinus; species Salvelinus sp. IW2-2015. The sequence continues at coordinate 105,451 of NW_019943798.1, forward strand.
GTGCCACTAACAGATGGTAGGGGGCAGGAGGATTATGTATGGTATAAATTAGCCATGGAGGATTTATTCTGTGGAGCTAGCCTGCTCAGACCAGGCTAAATCCAGGATCTATTTAATCTCGAGTCCCTATGTCAGTCAGCAGTCACCACGAAATGGAAACCAATTATTATTTCACTGCTCACTATTACATTGTTAGCACATATAACTAGACCACTGTTATTATTTAAACGTTTGTGATCATTAATTTCCAATGATTTGGATAAAAATGATTTTAGATGATGTTTTGCTTATCATTAAATGAATTTACAGTTTCCATTAGACTATTAAGGCATAAATATAAAATATTAGAATATTAGGGCCACCAAGGGAAGGGGAAAAAAAAACCAGTAAACCAGTTGTTTTAAAGGAGGACAGTTGTTTAAATGACAGTGTGGGGCTTCGTGAAATGTACTTCAGTATTGGTTCATAAACAAAGACATGCTGATGTGCCAGATATTAAGTATCACATTGTCTATAAGTATTCAAAACTGAAAAACAATATTGTAGCCTTTCTGCAGAAGAACCAGCCTCATTTAAATTTATTGACTTTATCTTGTTCTGTCTGTGGCCCTGAGTACTCTGTCATAATAAACAATACACATTCCATATGAATATTAAAAAAACACAAATGGAACATTAATGTTCCTTTATTGAATAAGACAAAACCCAAAGCAGGTAAAACCATCAGCTCTTCGAAACTGAAGCACAAGTGACCTCTACAAGAGGAAAGCACAGAATCCAAGCATATTATACAAAATGCATACATACACATTCAAAGGTCTGTATATAACACACCCTGCATGTCTGCACACTAAAATAAATGCAGGACAAATCCATACACAATCAACTGAACAGACAAATGAATGGATTGCAGGTAGCGCCCTGCAGCCTGTATTACACACAGTATACCGCACAAACATCACTAAGAGCCAAATTCGGTGTTCAAAAAAACAACCAAAAAAACAAATTCCTCTGCCACCGCAGGACATATTGAACAAAATTGAAAGCACACATACTAACAAAATAATTCAAAACATATTCCTCTCCTCAGCCAGCCGACCACTGTCGTCTATCAGGAGATTACCGATTGTCCCAGTCCTTAGGGCTGCTGGCAGCTCTGGGCCCTCTACCGTTTCCTCAGCAGCCCATTTGTGGAGACAGCACAAGCCACAGTAATATCACATGCCCTAACAGGCTGACCCTAATTTGCCTTCAGTGAGGCCAAAGTCATTTCAACTCTGGCCCTTGGTCCTGGCATGGCATGTTGTTAGGCCCTGCTGTGCTCCTGCGGGGTCTGTGAAAGGTGTCAGGAGAAAAGGGCTGGCAGCCATACCCCTGTCTCCCAGCAAACAGCACAGAGAATTCACCTGTCAACACAAATCTCCTCATTACTACCTCATAAACACAGTGATAGTCTTGACACAGCCAGATGAGTTATAAATAGGGGTTGTGTGGCTTCAACCAGAGCATATCCGCCACTTGTTTGATAGCCACTGATAGATTCAGAGGCCCGAAAGATTTTTTTCGGGAGTCATGGACTGAGCCAGCCATTTTGCCACAACATTGCTGATCTACACAGTCAGCATTGCAGACCATCTGAAATCATTAGAATTAGGAATATTACACCAATCAATGCACATCAACTGGCCCAATGCAGAGTGTTCGTCAATGGACAAATCAAAAGTTATGTTCACCTGAACATTAAATGCTGTGAAAGGATTTCCATTCACAAAATCGGCCTCAATGGGCACCTTGCAGGGGGCTTTTATACCGTATGTGTGTGCAGTCCACTGCACCAATGGAGCATTGGGGAAGCCTTAGTCCACAATAATGAGTATTCCTACTCATGATGTTAACAGTTGTCCTTGTAATTTGTAGATCCGCTTTACTGCAATCCTATAGAACTCCTCTTTGATGTACAGAGTCTTCTGTGCCAGGGAAGGAGATGAAGACATCTGCTAATGCTTTGATAGCCGGACACACACTCCTTTATTGGTGCGGCAAATTGTGGCCTTGTTCAAGCTGTTCTGCATCCCCCACTGAGTACAGGAAGGCTCCACTAGGCAAAAAAGCGCTAAGCCACCAACAAACCATTTCTCCAGCACTCAGTGCATGGCTCCGTGCAGTGCGGTGCTTTTATCCTGGGACCCATATCTGCATAGATACCTAGATGCCATCTGCAGAAAACCTGTATCTTTTCATATAAGGTCATCAGGAAGGCCAGTGGGTCCAACCGGTCCGGAAGACCCTTTCTCGCCTGAAGGCTCTCCTCAGCACAATCTTCTTCATCCCACCACATCTGCACGAATGGGCATGCCATTGTCAGAGCAGAAAGAACACCACAATTTGGTCTTTTCATATGAGGCTAGTGCCACACCTGTGCTGGGGGTGGGCAAAGAGGCGTGCCTATCCGTAATTAACGAGGACTTGGTTGTACTGATTGCGTGGGGAAATAAAAAAACCTTAGAAGATGCCACCTCTGTGTGCTCACAATAAGAGCTCATTTTTGTTCAATGGCTCCACGTGACTTTACGAGAATATACCTAATTTTATTTGAGCTGTGTCATCTTCTTGGAGCTGGGGAGGAAAGAAAATAATGATAATACATTTGGTTACAGTTAGCAAACAGTTACAATTGAAGCAATCTCACCTCCCTTCTCAAGTTTTTTTATTTCAGGTCCGTTTCCTTCAATTGTCCTCTTTTTTATTTCGCGACTCCAGTGCAAGATTTTCCATCTGTTCTGCTGTACTGAAGTGTCTATGTCGTGCCAGTTCTATTTTCGCCGGAGTGGTTGCCATAACAACTTCTTGATAGCTTGTGAGCTCTGTGAAACACAATACAATTAGCGCAGCTGGGAATGTGGCAGATGTGGTGTCTTTTATTAATACGCACTATGTTAGCCAGGCTGTTTTCCACTGTATAGCCATCTGGGTCCTGTTGAAAGAAATATTAGATTTTTTATTTTGATGAGGATCTTCCTCACCATTGTAGAGTAAATAGTACTTTCACAGTGCTTAACATGATACCTCATTTGCCTTCTGGAATCCAGAGAGATGGTCTCCTCCTCATCATCGTCTCCATCAGGTGCTGTTGCTGCTGCACAGGCCTTCACCCTTCCACATTAATCGGATTCATTATTGAAGCTTAGTAGACAAACATGCCAGGCCTACAGTATGCCTTTGATGGAGTACTCACTGGATCAGCATCGTCTGTTGCTTGTGCTGGTGGCTTCTAACAGGAACACAGTGCTGCCAGACACTGCAAGCACTTAGGTAAAACCAAAGGTCAGACAGTCCAAATTGATTCAATATGAATTGTGGTTGTATCCCTGTAGAGATGAAGACATACCTTTGAATGAAGCGGGTGCATCTTGGAGGAACTATTTGTCTCGTTCTCTTTTCCCCAGGTCCCCTCTAAGACGGCGCCTGCTTTATTTAGTCCAAGGCCATGTCCTCTGCTGGGGTAAGGTCAGCCTTTGGGACCCCACCACCCGTGCCTTGTCTGTGGGTATTCTTTTTCACCTGCAAAAACATTACAGACAATGTTGACCAGGCACCTTCTGGGTACAATATATGCTTGTCTTGTAAAATTAGTCAGGGACCATACCATTCTGCAGATGTTCTGTATTTGATTTTGACCTGCTGCCATGTCCGTTTGCCCGTTCATGTTTAATCTACACACACACAAACACACACACACACACACACACAACACATTAATTGGAGTTCACACTGAAAAATTACTTGTATTTTTGTCTTGTTTTCAGTAAAAAGTATCAAAAAAATTATCATAAGCTTTATACAGTTGATGAGTACTTTACCACAATTCACTCATATCTTGCAGTGCATTTCCAATTAAATTTACCGTTTCATAATACAGACAACTGCATTTTGAGATGTGAATTAAATATATTGAATGAATTGTGATTTCACGAGCGGTGAGGTGTAATTTGGGCACTACTTACGCATTCAGGCGGTCTGCCAATACGTGCCACCTTGTTCTCTTGCTGTATTCACTGTGCGTGTTGCTTTCTTCTTAATTAATCTTTACCTCCTCGTATGCCTCCATGAGATTGTGTTCCGAACGGGAAAAGTACGCGGCTTCTAGGGGTGCCATGGTAAATCAGTTAATCTGTGATCTGTGGCGGGGCGTCTATTGAGTGAGCCGTGAGCGCGCACCTATCCAGGATTGGTTCACCTGCCTTAATGATCCGTGCCTGCTCATTCCTGGCTTGGTCTTTGTGGCAAACCAATTAAGCCTGCGCACCATGTTTTGGCTTCATTGAGCTCAGCTGAGTCATTTACCCGGATGGTCTAATTCTACTTTTGTGCAACAGCGCCCTGGAGATGAATTCTCATGATCTCACCGGTCGTGGGGCTGGTTGTTGTCCCCCATCTCTCAGGCCTACCCAGGCGGTGGCACTAATCCAGAGACTGTAACAACATTTGTTCAGTCCATGTTTGTGTCCGTGCTCCAGCGGTGTGTTTGAATATGAATGAGCGCAGTGTTTGTGATTGTGTCCTATCCCGTTCCTTGCCAGAGTGATCTTCCTTGCACTCATCACTATGTCTCAGTGGCTCCTCCTTAGGAGGGAGGGGGGACACCACCACGGGACAGACCCCGCACCTCATCCTAGAGATCCAACTTCAGACTCCCTTCCAAAACACTGAACCCTGCACACAAGAGATACGGTGCACACCCTTAGAGGGGAGCGGAACAGGATAAACTCCTCCAAACTCACACAGATACAGAGGAGAGATATCACACCAGGAGATGAGAACGAGGACCTCAGTCAACACATTTCAGAAAGAGGAGGTGAAGAGCGTTAAGATAGAGGAGGACCGTTACCCCAGAGGCCATTCCTCCTGTTCATGTGAGCAAGAAGAGCAGAAGCTTCTGATCAGCCATAATGCAGACAGAGGGAGAGTCATATTATTCACACCCTAGAGAGACAAGACTACCCACAAACCTCTTTAGATTTGAACCACACATAGCAGAGGCAGAGCGGCCTTCAGGCCTAGCCAATCAGCCTGCCTGCTCTGATCTCAATCAATTGTATTTAAAATTCATTTCATTAAAGATTTCTTATTTCAAGAATTGAAAAGTCCCATTTACTTAATGATAATTTTTCCCTGTCTTTCAACCCTCAAAGGACCAGGTGGCTGGGTCACCTTTACTGGGCAAACAACTTGATATCGTCATAGACTAGGCCGAAACGTTAATCTTTTAACCTTGCCTGAATAAAACAGTGCATTTTTTTTATAGTGAGCAAGCAGTGCGCTTTTCCTTTTCTATTGATGATTCCAATTTTGGGTTGCATCTCAACTCAAACGTTGGTTTGAGCGCCCTCCGTTGTTTTGTTGGTCAAAGATAATATATATATTTTTTATGTACAAGTAAATATGAAAAGCATTAAAATTGGAATGTTTCCCAGCTTATTTTACACAAAACCTATCTACACTTGCAAAGTGAAAGTTTATTAGAAAAGTTATGAAATTAAAGGAATAAACAAAGAAAAGCAGGAATTGAGTTCAATTATAATGCGAATAATTTTTAATGGTCTTATGGTTCAAGCCCATTTTCTGAAGTCTGATGAAATAATTAATATTGTGCCTCCTCTTCCTTGTGCAGGCGCAGCAGCCCACTGCCCTGCAAGCCCTGCAAATAATCGCCCGGACTGCCCTTTCCTAGCCTCTGCATGAAAAACATAACAGTGTCAACGTCCTTGGTGACGTGTGGGTGACATCCGGATCGACCACAGCAACATCCCTCTGGAATGGGAAAAACAGAATGTTAAACAAATAGCCAAACCGTAGCGTTTCTAAACACTGGCCCGTTGAAAGGTTCTACTAAGATTCGATGACAACGCACCAGTCAAGAGGGGTGCTCTCTAAGTGTTACCTGCTTGGGATTTCAGCTGCAGAGTGGCGAAGACGCCGGAGTCGGTGTAGCGTCCTCTTCAGGTGTGAGTGTGCCGGCGAGCAGAGCGCGCGAGGTAGTAGGAGAGATGGCTTTTGCCTCTGTATTAGGCGTGATGTCCACAACATTCAGGTGGGAAGAAGCCAGATCTGCCCTCTGTGTTAGGGGGCTGCTGACAACAAACTTGATTGATTTTTGACACCTGAGAAAGAATATCGACTGGAAAATGCCTGGGTGCTTTTCAAAATTGGCGGAGAGAGTGCGTGGACGTCGGCGGCCTACTGCGTCGACAGGTTGTTCAAATTCATTTGTGGCTTGTTTTTCTTGTCTTTTTCTGTTTTGCAGGMTTCGTGATTGTCGACAGGTGGACAGCGACAGCGACTTCGAAGATGGTATGTGGAGTTTTAAACTCTTATTTTACTACATTTAACAATGTAATTATAATTTGCGAAATGTTGTGTATTTCTATCATTCAGACTTGGCAAAAATGCTTGTGCTAGAGATGTTGTTGCTTGCTAGCTAACATTAACTTCAGTAACTGTTGCTAAGCGATTGACTTTTGCTAGCTAGTATTAGCAATCTTGCTACGTTTTATGTCCTAACTATTGTTTATTTTATATTCCAATGTTCCTAATTTTAGAAACAACTGTCCTGGATGAGGTCCAGTTGGATGTGCCATTGGATGATGTGCCAGATGTTCCACAGCTGCCAGTCCTCCTTGGTGTCCAGAATGCTGCTATCATCCTTGAGGATGTGCCAGATGTGCAGACTATCCTTGAGGTACAATTTTCTGAAATTGGGGTTTTATGTTTGAAAAATATCCCAGATATTCAAGTTGTGTCTCTTTGACATTAAACAAATCTCTTGTCTGCTTTCTGCTTTAGGAGGCCACTGGCAATTGGCAGTTGATTCCGATTAGGTTCAGCCCCCTGTACTGTGGGCCTGTTGTGATCAGGGTAAGAGACCCCCACACACACACACAGTCACATCACGGTTACAATGTTTACTGTTTCCAACATGAATGTATTGTAATATGCAGAACAATGCCGGTCCGGTGGTTAAAGCGTGGAGAACTTTCCAGTTCATCAGCCCCATCATCACCTACATGCGTGGGGGATCCCAGGTATGTGTCTTTGTAACTACCTAATCCTAATCTACATTGTCAGTCATTTGATCTTGATGGAAATGTGTCACAGCAATTGSTGAAGTGGTTTTGTTGATGTTGTCTTGTTGTTTATCTCAACAGCAGGTGGTGGTGAGGATGCACCACGTGAGTAGGGTGAGAGGCCTGGAGACTCAACTGGTGTGGGCCATCTCCAAGGAGACAGCCAGGCTTAGTCCAGAGGGCATCCCCTACTGTGCCACCAAAGTGCAGTCCATCACTTGGATCCAGGTAAGACGTAAATACTACTGAAATAGTATTAGATTAGGCTTTTCTTCACTTATTCCATTTAGCCTTAACATGTATTCTCTCTCTGTCAGCGTGTGGCTGGCAGGGTGACCCACTATGCGTCTCACCTCCGCCACGAGACGTCTGTGGACGTGACGCTTGGCTGCTACCAGGTAAATAAACGATTTCCTATGTATATAGACTAGACATTACTGGGCATTTTTGCATTAGATMTGGTGTGTTTTCTAATAACGTGTGTGTGTGGTAAACAGGTGTGTTMTGTGTGTTTTGAGCAGCAGACTGATGTCTCAGTGGTGTACGCCACTCTCCACATGGGGCTGGATGGGCTTCTCTCCTCTTCAGCGTGGTCAGAGGCTGCCTCCTTCTCTACACCCACCACTCAGCAGTTCACTGACCCAGAGCCTGAGGGCCACAACTGCTATGAGGTCAGACGTTACACACACATACTATTGACTAGGAGCATTAAGATCCTTCCATTGACCGATTGTTTGTTATGTCATTTCATTGGTCACTGATTTTGAATGCTTGTTTTGTTGTCGTAGGGCTGGGAGGAGGACCTGCTGCCTGAGGAGAGGGAGGTTCCTCTGCTAAAGTGAGTTCCTCTAAATGTCTGGGCTTGTCAGATGCTGAAGGATAGTGGTCATAATGCTGTTATCCCCCATTGACTCTAATTGTTGACATGCTCCATTCTCTCCCTTTCACAGCCTCTACCTTACCACCAAGAGAGTGGAGGACATCGCCCTGAGGCTCGTCTCCCTGCGCCAGGCCTTCACTGTGAGTGG
>NW_019943799.1:0-3330 GCF_002910315.2 Salvelinus sp. IW2-2015
GGCTCACAACGCTTTCCTCTAGAGCATTTTACTATTTATATGTTCACCTCTGGTGTTAGCTTCGTGTGTACAACAACTGTGAGAGAACGCACCATCCGTTTTTTGTTGTTCTTCAAAGTTATCTACTAAACTACTCTTTAGTCTGAAAGCAATTAAGATACGTGAGCGGAGGAATCTAAAGACGCACACTCATAGAGTGTTAAAATGAATGGAAGTCCGAGGTGTCCCTTGAACAGATATGAGACACTTGTGTAGAGATATACATGTGTCTAATTGAAATCGACACAGCTTTCGAAATCCGAAAAATAGAACAAAAGCTCACTCTCTGGCGCTTGTAGAGATTGTTCAGAATCATCCGCATCCTCAATAATTATCTGAGATCGATTCTCGAGTCTGTAGCTCGAACTTTAGGAAAAGATGTTCTAGAATCATGGAGTGCGCTTCGCTTGACCGCATAATCAACTCAAAATTCAGCTATGCATCTAATTAGTCAATCGAAACGCAGCGTTTTTTCACTCACCCTGGTGGCGTGAGTTATGGTCGTCTTCCCGGGGCATGCTCTGAGGGAGACCGAGCCTGGAAGATGTACACTTTCACAGTGCTGGCAGAGTTTTGTGAGCCTGACTTTTTGCCATCCTGACGGCCAACATTACACAGCAGCTTCCAGTGCTTTTGGCAGCCTGTTTGATGGCTTGGTAGACATACGCCATCTTCTACTAGAACCCTTGATCACATTCACCAGAAAGGTCATGTATGTCAATAGTATAAACCACGTACGGGTTGATGAATGCTCCATCAGTCTTCTCCAGATGAATATCCTTTTGTACGAGTTGGTATTGTTGTCGGAAGAGGCTGGTGTCATCCAAAAGGTCAGACTCCAAAAGATTACGGGGCAGCCGGTGAAGTGGTGTTATTTTGGCAACAACATGAATTGGAAGGATAAGGAGATTTGGGGTACAAGGGATTGAAGATCATGAAATTATTCTGATTGTAATAACACAGGGTTTTATGAGTGAATTAATAGCTTGCTTATGTTCCATAACTATCGTTCAGCTTAATGACCTGAGACATATATATTGCAAGAAGGGCTTGTTTGGAGCCTTAACTGGTGGTATTGTCTTCTTTCAACTGGTTTGTAGCTAGCTGATAAGAGAATGTGATGTGCATATTTCCTATTGAACTTGTATCGATGGTTGGTTGGACGTTTTACATAGTAATAGACAACAGGATATCAATAGATATCAATTTTTGCACTTTGAGTACAAGCATTAAGGGACGACAATGGAATTCGTTGACTTTATTGTGTTGTCCGCTGACATGTTTTATTTTATAAACTGTTTTTATTATTTTACTGAACTGTGAAATATATATCTCGTTTCTTCTATCTAACTCAATTGGGCTGTTGAGACTTCTGATATCACTATTTCAGGCACAAGCCAGCAGGTGGCAGTGTCTTTAAAATGCAGCACTGCCTTAGTGCACTTCCATGATCTGCGCATCAAATAACTTTGGGTTGTGAACGTGATTAATAAAAATAAATAAAAAGAACGTGATTAATCCAAATGCGGAGTCCATTACATTTTGCTTTGGTTTAGGCAATCTATCTACTCCCTCCCCTGTCTTAGCTAAAGTGTTGTGGCAATATTGGGAGGACAGGTGTCGTAACTGACATTTTTGTATTGTGTTGATTATCACTGGTATTAGTTTTGACATATGTACTGAGCATCAAAAATCAGTTTTGAAAGATGTTGTGGTGGAAGAATTTGGGGTAAGCTGTTGTAACTTCTGAAGGGATATGTTCTGTGTTGGACTGTGAAAGATATTTGCGTCAGTTCAAATCTGTTATCAGGACAAAAAGTGATTCAGAGTCACCAAATATATTTTAAGTATTTTAATTAAACTCAAGCGATGGTAAATGCAATTTTCGTATATACGGGTTCACTGTATCTCCGTGGCAGGGTAGACAGGGAACTCTGGAATGTACTCAAATGAGCAGTTCTTATACTATGACAGCTTTAGTTCCAACTCGTCCAGTTGCTATCATAGTAGAGGCTGAGCGCGGTTTAAACTTTTGCTCCGCCTTTGCTGGCACCCGGACTTGTCCAAGTCCCTTAGTGCTTTCCTTTGTCCACATCTGGTTGCTGGGTAGATTAGATCCGTCTTGTGTCTGTCGATTCTACACTGAAACAGTTCCTAATATGGTATTGTCCAGTGCCCTAGCCTCCCTGGTTGGCTTAGAGATATGCACCCCTCCCCTCTCCAGATTGACCACAGCTTTTATGGCCTGTCACTCAATGTTGGTCAGTCTTTACACACCTACACACACACATCTGTATTGTTTGTGTGTGTGTGTTTAACAAAACAATATTCATCTTCAAACAATATGCTAGCAGGCTATAGTGCATAAACATAAATCCTAACAGAGACTACATGCATAGCTTTCATTTATACTGTAATGACCCTGGGTTTATAAGCGCGAATATCGACTCTGCCACACGAGCATGCTTTTGCGGCACAGTCTATAGTGCGCTGGACTTCTGGCCAGAAGGTCGAGGGTTCGAGACCTGCTCTCTGCTGTTTCATTACAATACACATAAGTGTAAAATGTCTTTATTCTCAACACTTTCGCGACCAATTTTCTACTCAGACGCTTTGTGGATATGGGCCCAGATCACAAAATATTGTTATAAAAAAACTTAGAATGTTTGTTTAACACAATAATAAAAAATGAATATTACTAATGTAACCCACTGTAAAGACTGGGTTTAGTTGATTGTGTTGCACTGCTCATGTRCACGTTCTGGAACTGCCCGCTTCCACGTTCGGTGTGGCGCCAAGGATATTATCCGGTTACGGGCAGAGTGGCTGAGGTGATCTTGGGGAATAATGACGGAGTTCGCTACAGTGTTGAGACACCGAAGTTTATTGTTCAATTTGCTTTTTTCTTTACGGTCAGGGACAGTATGAGTGTAGTCAGATCCTTTTCACTCTCTATCCTGGTTTCAATTTGTGGTTCACCGATTCGTCATCATCATCGAGACAAAGGACCGATGAACGACCTGCTAGCAAGCCAAGCTAGTCGGTACAGCTAGGTAAGCTAGCTAGTGTTKGGGTTGCGTAAGTTCAACTGAGATAGGAACAATAGGACACCTGAACTTGATTAAAATAATTGTTTAATTCAAAAGTTAATAAATGGCAAATGCATTTTTCGTATATACGGGTCCACTGCACCACCCCGCAGGGTGGAAACAGAGAAGACACTTGTTACTGACAAAGACATTATAATAAATACTCATGACAGAGATAGTTCCCACTTCCGAGCCGGCCTGT
>NW_019943799.1:4557-6707 GCF_002910315.2 Salvelinus sp. IW2-2015
TATTGCTGCCAGTAAGATTGCACCTAACATTCAAACCTTTATCGGATCAAGAACTTCAAAGGAGAGCGGTTCAATTGTTGTGTAAGAAGGCTTCAGGGGCCAAGAAATCAGCAAGCTCCAGGACCGTCTCCTGAAAGTTGATTCAGCTGCGGGGATCGGAGCACCACCAGTACACGAGCTTTCTCAGGAAATGCAGAGCAGGTGTGAGTGCATTCTGCACGCACAAGTAGCGAAGACTTTTGGAGGATGGACCGTTGTGCAAGAAGGGCAGCAAGGAGCCACTTCTCTCCAGGAAAACATCAGGGACAGACCCTGATATTCTGCAAAAGGTTACAGGGATTGCACGCTGGAGGGACTGGGGTAAAGTTCATTTTTCTCTGATGAATCCCCTTTTCCGATTGTTGGGCATCTGGAAAAAGCTGTCCGAAGAGGACAAGGCTGAGAGGCTACCTATAGTCCCTGTGTCAGCCAACAGTAAAGCATCCCGAACCATTCATTGTGTGGGGTTGCTTCTCACCAACGGAGTGGGCTCTCACTCACAATTTTGCCTAGAGAACACACCATGAATAAGAAGGGTACCAACACATCCTCTGAGACAACTTCTCCACCCATACCAGGAAACAGTTTGTGACGAAGAAATGCCTTGCCATAAGGCAAAAAGTGATAACGTGGCTGTGGGAACAATGTGGGTCCATGGCCATGAAAAAGAGAGGGGGTGGAGGGAAGGAGAGAACGAGAAGCGAGGGTGGGGAGGGAAAGAGGGGAGGGAAAAAGGGGAAGGAAGGGGAAGAATGAAACTCCTCAGACCTTAAATTCCATTGAGAACTTGTGTCAATCTCAAGAAGCGGGTGACAAACAAAAACACCAATTCTGACAAACTCCAAGCTGACATAAGCAAGAATGGGCTGGCAATTCAGGCAGATGTGCCAGAAGTTAATTGACAGCATGCAGGGTGGATTGCAGAGGTCTTAAAAAAGATAGGGTCAACACTGCCAATATTGACTTTGCATCAACTCAATGTAATGTGTCAATAAAAGCCTTGAACACTTTCAAATGCTTGAATTATACTTCAGTATTCCTAATGACACATCTGACAAAAAATATCTAAAAAGACACTGAAAGCAGCAAACTTTGTTGAAATTAAATATTTTGTCATCTCAAACTTTGTCCATGATGTAGTGGCATGTATGTGTCGTGTGGTATGGTAATGTGTTATGTGTGTGTGTGTGTGTGGTGGTGTGTGTGTGTGTGTGGTGTGTGTGTGTGTGTGTGTGGGTGTGGTGTGTGTGTGTGTGTGTGGTGTGTGTGTGTGTGTGTGTGTGTGTGTGTGTGGTGGTGTGTGTGATTTAATGTGTGTTATTTGTATGTAGTGTATGTAGTGTGTGTATGATGGTATATATGTATTTGTGTGTGTGTATATGTTAAGAACCTGTTAGTGATCCCTTCCCGCGCCAACATTTCACAACATCCAGTGAAATTGCAGAGCGCCAAATTCAAACTACAGAAATATCAATATTCAAGATTCACAAAAATATAAGTGTAATACATCAAAATAAAGCTTAACTTCTTGTTAATCCAGCCGCAGTGTCAGATTTCAAAAAGGCTTTACGGCGAAAGCAGACCATGCGATTATCTGAGGACAGCGCCCCGCATACAAACACATGAAAATCATTTCAACCAGGCAGGTGGCGACACAAAAGTCAGAAATAACGATATAATAAATGCCTTACCTTTGAAGATCTTCTTCTGTTGGTACTGCAAAATGTCCCAGAAACATCACAAATGGTCCTTTTGTTCAATAATATCCTTCTTTATATCCTCAAAATGTCCATTTATTTTGCGCATTTGATTCAGAAATAKACCGGTTCCAACTCGCCCGACATGACTACAAAGTATCTAATAAGTTACCTGTAAACTTGGTCCAAACATTTCAAACAARGTTCCTAATCCAACCTAAGGTATCCTAAAACGTAAATAATCGATCAAATTTAAGACGGGATAAACTGTTTCCAATACCGGATAAAAACAACGTGAAGTGCGTTCTAGTTCACGCGCACCAAACAGTAGAATCCATCTGGAGTGACACTTACAAAGAACAGCGGTACTTCTTCATTTCTCAAAAGAAAAACATCAACCAATTTCTAAAGACT
>NW_019943799.1:9932-11092 GCF_002910315.2 Salvelinus sp. IW2-2015
AACCACAACACTAACCCTAGCCTCAACCACAACCACAAGCCTAAACCTAAAGTTACTTTTAGAGCTGGCTTAACCCTAAACCTAACCAGAACTTTCCACCTCTGAATTCCCAATTTAACCTATATAATATGACTGTAACTTACTGTATGTAGGCCTAGATAGACAGGACTCTGAAATTCCCTTCAGACTGTTCTCAAACAGACAGACAGAGACAACAGTGGAGTGCAATCATCGATGCCTGGTTTCCCCAAATAATTGACAAAAAAATAAATAAATAATTATTTGTCTTTCGTCTCTCTGTTTTTCATAATTTTCCTTCAATTCGCAAGAGGCTGAATGTATTTCACTGGAGAAAGCATCCGAGGGAACAAAACAGTGCACCTCTCTCTATGTATAGCCCATCTATCTGATGCTGTCTTGTCAAAAAGAGTATTACATTGTTGCCACCCATAGCATTGAATGTAAAGGAAGTCAACAAGCATATTTTCCTCCCTTGATAAAAAAGTATAAAATTATAGCCAATCAGCATTGAGCTCAACTTTGTGAGACCAACTGTGAATGGTCCGACGCACCAAAAAAAGTGTCAAGGGAAGCCAGTTTTGACGTGGCTTCACACCAATCACATCAGATCAAAATATCAAACGTCATTGGCAGATTTTTTTTTATTGTTGCATCTCGTTGTGTTGTTGTTCTCCGTTGGCTATCTAGCTATAGCTAAAATTGTCAGTTTCCTAAATTAGCCATGGATGTAGATAAGTATTTGGATTTGTGGTTGTATTTAATTCTCCATACTGGCCAATGATTAATCCAACCATAAATTCATACATTGTGCCCATAGCATGAGAGGATGGAAATTCAGTGCCGTGAAAAAGTATTTACCCCCTTTCTAAAATGTTGCATATTTTGGATACTGAATGTTATCAGATCTTCTAACAAAATCTAATATTAAAAACGTAACACAAAAAACTCTACTTATTTTAGTTAGTTAATTAACAAAGTTATGCAACATACAATTTCCCTGTGTGAAAAGTAATTTCCCTGTGTGAAAAGTAATTTCCCTGTGTGAAAAGTAATTTCCCCCTCATACTCAATAGTTGGTGTACCACCATTAGCTGCAGTGACTGCAACTAAACGCTTCCAAATGCTGTGGAGGAATTTTG
>NW_019943799.1:13085-19712 GCF_002910315.2 Salvelinus sp. IW2-2015
GATGCGATTATCTGAGGACAGCGCCCGCATACAAACACATGAAAATCATTTCAACCAGGCAGGTGGCGACACAAAAGTCAGAAATAACGATATAATAAATGCCTTACCTTTGAAGATCTTCTTCTGTTGGTACTGCAAAATGTCCCAGAAACATCACAAATGGTCCTTTTGTTCAATAATATCCTTCTTTATATCTCTCAAAATGTCCATTTATTTTGCGCATTTGATTCAGAAATACACCGGTCCAACTCGCCCGACATGACTAAAAGTTATCTAATAAGTTACCTGTAAACTTGGTCCAAACATTTCAAACAATGTTCCTAATCCAAACCTAGTATCCTAAAACGTAAATAATCGATCAAATTAAGACGGGATAAACTGTTTCCAATACCGGATAAAAACAACGTGAAGTGCGTTCTAGTTCACGCGCACCAAACAGTAGAATCCATCTGGAGTGACACTTACAAGAACAGCGGTACTTCTTCATTTCTCAAAAGAAAAAACATCAACCAATTTCTAAAGACTATTGACATCTAGTGGAAACATAGGAACTGCAACCAGTTCCTATTAAATAGGACTTTCAATAGAAAACCTAATGGGAAATACTATAACCTCAATTTCTTTTCTCCCCTCGATGGTTTGTCCTTGGGTTTCGCCGCCAAATCAGTTCTGTTTATACTCACAGACATTATTTTAACAGTTTTAGAAACTTTAGTGTTTCTATCCAAATCTACCAATTATATGGGCTTCTGGGCCTGAGTAACAGGCAGTTTACTTTGGGCACGCTTTTCATCCGGACGTGAAAATACTGCCCCCTATCCCTAAGAAGTTTTTTAATCGGAGCGACACAGGGGAACCCAAGAGCAGACTCAGATGAAGAACAGGGTGAATGCCAATATTATTTATTTTACACAGGGAGATATGGAGTGCAGATCCGGGGAAGCTCAGATGAATTGCAGAAAAGCCAGATGTGGAGACTGAGGTTGGAGTTAGCTGAGTAGAACAGGGTAAACAGGACCTGAGGGGAATCCAAGGTAGTGGTGGTGAGTAAAATCCAGAGCAAGGTAGTTGGGTGGTGAGATGTGGAACAAGAGACAGGAGCCAGAGACAGAGCGGTAATGAGCAAGATTACGATCTGGCAGAGTGAAAGTGGCAGGACTGAGTATTTGTAGAGGTCTTGATTATGGAACGAGTTGCAGCTTGTAGGGATCTGCTCTGACTCCAGCACAACTGCTCCAACCGCATAATCACACAGAGAGGGAGGAGAGGAGAGAAGAGGTACAGGTGGAGTAACTTCAGGTCAAGAAGACACCGGATGAACACCAGAGGGGGTAGCAGGAGCAGATGTGACAGTAATGTATGTGTGTGTAATGTAATGTGTTATATGTAGTGTGTGTGTGTGTGTTGTGGTGTTGTGTGTTGTGTTTCCCCACACCTCGGGGAGAGCTACAAAGTCGCAGACTGAAAGGAAGAGGCCTGATTCAAAGTGGCGGGTCTGACGCTAGTCCGACGTTAACTGTTTGGCCCAGCGTGTGTGTGTGTGTGTGTGTGTATGTGTGTGTGTGTGGTGGTGTGTTTGTGTGTGTGTGTGTGTGTGTGTGTGTGTGTGTGTGTTGTGGTGTGTGTGGTGTGTGTGTGGTGTGTGTGTGTGTGTGTGACCCCTGAAGGAACAGATTTCTTCGCTACCCACTCAAGCTGGTGAAACTAACCACTACTACTCAGGTAAATGTGATAGTGTGCATGTTTGTGTGTACTGTATGTACTTGTAAGTATAATGTATTTCTCAGTACTATTGAAGTTTAATAATGAATTATCAATCACCATCATAATGAATAATTCACTAAATACTGTATGTTACATTTGACATGGATGTGTTGCTACTGGCAACTGGTGACAGAAAAGACCCATGTTTGAGTATCCTTTCATCTCTCCTCATCCCTCTGACTTGGCACTCTCTCTCTTTCCATGTCTCACGATTCCACATATCTCTCTCTTTCCATTTCTCTATAGTCCCTCACTTGTTTTTCTGTCACACCTCTCCATTTCCCCATGGATAAAACACTGGCACACACACATAGTGTTGACAGGGCCTAAACTGTCCTTCCTAATTTGATAACGTACAGCCTTCCGAGGGTTGTTCTCACAACCAAGGACAGGAATTTATTTAATATCCCTGTTATTGGTTGTCATGCATTACCATGGACAGCTCATATTACTCTCTGATTGTGGCTGTGATATCAGTGAGTCATTCACCCAACAGCTTCATGTCCACATCCTGGTTCAACTCTAACATTCAACCACAACTAGTCTCAACCATTAACCTAACCCTAGCCTCAACCACTACCTTAACCCTGGCCTCAACACTAACCCTAACCCAACCACAACTCTAACCCTAGCTTCAACCACTACCCTAACCATAGCTTCAACCACTACTCTAACCCTAGCTTCAACCACTACCCTAACCATAGCGTCAACCACTACTCTAACCCTAGCTTCAACCACTACCCTAACCCTAGCTTCAACCACTACCTAAACATAGCTTCAACCACTACCCTAACCCTAGCTTCAACCACTACCCTAACCATAGCGTCAACCACTACTCTAACCCTAGCTTCAACCACTACCCTAACCCTAGCTCAACCACTACCCTAACCCTAGCTTCAACCACTACCCTAACCATAGCGTCAACCACTACTCTAACTCAGCTTCAACCACTACCCTAACCCTAGCTTCAACCACTACCCTAACCATAACTTCAACCACTACTATTTACCCCCTTCTAAAACATAGAAAAAATCAATATTTAGAAAACAATAGAACAAAATCAATTTTTGGATACTGAATGTTATCAGATCTTCTAACAAAATCTAATATTAAAAACGTAACACAAAAAACTCTACTTATTTTAGTTAGTTAATAACAAAGTTATGCAACATACAATTTCCCTGTGTGAAAAGCAATTTCCCTGTGTGAAAAGTAATTTCCCCCTCATACTCAATAGTTGGTGTATCACCTTTAGCTGCAGTGACTGCAACTAAACGCTTCCAAATGCTGTGGAGAATTTTGACCCACTCTTGCATGCAGAACTGATTTAACTCAGCGACATTTGTGGGTTTTCAAGCATGAACTGCTCGTTTCAAGTCCTGACACAATATTTCAATTGGGATTAGGTCTGGACTTTGACTAAGCCATTCCAAAACTTAAATTTGTGTCTTTTTAGCCATTTTCATGTAGACTTGATTCTGTGTTTTGGATCATTGTCTTGCTGCATGATCCAGCTGCGTTTCAGCTCATAGACAGATGGCCTGACATTCTCCTGTAGAATTCTCTTGATGGAACCATGAATTTTGCTCTCTTTCTATTAAGGCACGTCGTCCGGGTCCTGAGGCAGTAAAGCAACTCCAAACCATCTCACTACCACCACCATGATTACCGCCCCGTAGCACTCACGTCGGTAGCCATGAAGTGCTTTGAAAGGCTGGTCATGGCTCACATCAACGCCATCATCCCGGATATACTAGACCCACACCAATTCACATACCACCCCAACAGATCCACAGATGACGCAATCTCAATCGCACTCCACACTGCCCTTTCCCACCTGGACAAAAGGAACACCTATGTGAGAATGCTGTTCATTGACTACAGCTCAACGTTCAACACCATAGTGTCCAAGAAGATCATCACTAAGCTAACCTGGGACTAAACACCCCCTTCTGCATGCATCTGGATCCTGGACTTCCTGACGGGCTGCTCCCAGGTGGTAAGGGTAGGCAACAACACGTCTGCCATGCTGATCCTCAACACGGGGGCCCCTCAGGGGTGTGTACTCAGTCCCCTTCTGTACTCCCTGTCACCCACGACTGCGTGGCCAAACACAACTCCAACACCATTATTAAGTTTGATGACACAACAGTGGTATGCCTGATCACCGACAACGACGAGACAGTCTACAGGGAGGAGGTCAGAGAACTGTCAGTCTGGTGCCAGGACAACAACCTCTCCTTCAATGTGAGCAAAACAAAGGAGCTGATCGTGGACTACAGAAAAAGGTGGGCCGAATAGGCCCCCATTAACATCAACGGGCTGTAGTGGAGAGGGTCGAGAGTTTCAAGTTCCTAGGTGTTCATTTCACCAATGATCTATCATGGTCCAAACACACCAAGACAGTTGTGAAGAGGGCACGACAAAAGCTTTTTCCCCTCAGGAGACTGAAAAGATTTGGCATGGGTCACCAGATCCTCAAAAAGTTCTACAGCTGCACCATCGAAAGCATCCTGACTGGTTTTATCACCACCTGGTAAGGCAATTACTCGGCATCTGAACGTAAGGCACTACAGAGGGTAGTTCGTATGGCCCAGTACATCACAGAGGCCATGCTTCCTGCAATCCAGGACCTACATAATAGGCGGTGTCAGAGAAAGCCCATAAAATTGTCAGAGACTCCAGTCACCCAAGTCATAGACTGTTTTCTCTTCTACCGCATGGCAAGCGGTACCGGAGCACCAAGTTTAGGACCAAAATGCTCCTTAACAGCTTCTACCCCCAAGCCATAAGACTGCTGAAGAATTAATCAAATGGCCACCGGACTATTACATTGACCCCCCTCCATTTGTTTTGTACACTGCTGCTTCTCGCTGTTTATTATCTATGGATAGTAAATTCACCCCTACATGTACAAATGACCTCTAACCTGTACCCCTGCACACTGACTCAGTACCGGTACCCCCTGTATATAGCCTCGTTATTGTTATGTTATTGTGTTACTTTTTATTATTTTTAACTTCAGTTTATTTGGTAAATATTTTCTTAACTTTTCTTGAAATGCACTGTTGGTTAATAAGGGCTTGTAAGTAAACATTTCATGGTAAGGTCTACACTTGTATTAAGGTCTACACTTGTTGAATTCAGCATTTCACGGTAAGGTCTACACTTGTATTAAGGTCTACACCTGTTGAATTCAGCATTTCACGATAAGGTCTACACTTGTATTAAGGTCTACACTTGTTGAATTCAGCATTTCACGGTAAGGTCTACACTTGTATTAAGGTCTACACTTGTTGTATTCGGCGCATGTGACAAATACAGTTTGATTTGATGCTTGGCCATTGGTATGAGGTTCTTACTGTAGAATGCAGTGGTTTTTGGCCAGGCATAAAGGGACCCATCTCATRCAAAAYGTTGACTCCGGTTTGCCAAAAAGCACATGGAAGCACCTGGATGATCATCAAGACTCTTGGAATAATGTTCAATGGACAMATTATTCAAAAGCATAKWTTTTTTGGACTAGATATTATACTAGTTGGCTCATCTTTGCCCATGAAAGGAAGTTAGGCTAGTGAGCAAGCATGTTAGTCAAGTAGCCTAGGTTAAAAAAAAGAACTAAAAGCGTGTATTGTTTGACAGAGTGATAGACCAATTCNAAATCTAATATTAAAAACGTAACACAAAAAACTCTACTTATTTTAGTTAGTTAATTAACAAAGTTATGCAACATACAATTTCCCTGTGTGAAAAGTAATTTCCCTGTGTGAAAAGTAATTTCCCTGTGTGAAAAGTAATTTCCCCCTCATACTCAATAGTTGGTGTACCACCATTAGCTGCAGTGACTGCAACTAAACGCTTCCAAATGCTGTGGAGGAATTTTGGCCCACTCTTGCATGCAGAACTGAACACAACTCCAACACCATTATTAAGTTTGATGACACAACAGTGGGAGGCCTGATCACCGACAACGATGAGACAGTCTACAGGGAGGAGGTCAGAGAACTGTCAGTCTGGTGCCAGGACAACAACCTCTCCCTCAATGTGAGCAAGACAAAGGAGCTGATCGTGGACTACAGAAAAAGGTGGGCCGAATAGGCCCCCATTAACATCAACGGGGCTGTAGTGGAGAGGGTCGAGAGTTTCAAGTTCCTTGGTGTTCATATCACCAATGATCTATCTCGGTCCAAACACACCAAGACAGTCGTGAAGAGGGCACGACAAAAGCTTTTTCCCCTCAGGAGACTGAAAAGATTTGGCATTGGTCACCAGATCCTCAAAAAGTTCTACAGCTGCACCATCGAGAGCATCCTGACTGGTTTTATCACCACCTGGTATGGCAATTACTCGGCATCTGAACGTAAAGCACTACAGAGTGTAGTTCGTATGGCCCAGTACATCACAGAGGCCAAGCTTCCTGCAATCCAGGACCTACATAATAGGCAGTGTCAGAGAAAGCCCATAAAATTGTCAGAGACTCCAGTCACCCAAGTCATAGACTGTTTTCTCTTCTACCGCATGGCAAGCAGTACCGGAGCACCAAGTTTAGGACCAAAATGCTCCTTAACAGCTTCTACCCCCAAGCCATAATACTGCTGAACAATTAATCAAATGGCCACCGGACTATTTACATTGACCCCCCCTCCATTTGTTTTGTACACTGCTGCTTCTCGCTGTTTATTATCTATGGATAGTAACTTCACCCCTACATGTACAAATGACCTCTAACCTGTACCCCCGCACACTGACTCGGTACCGGTACCCCCTGTAAATAGCCTCGTTATTGTTATGTTATTGTGTTACTTTTTATTATTTTTCCTTCAGTTTATTTGGTCAATATTTTCTTAACTCTTCTTGAAATGC
>NW_019943799.1:28247-29834 GCF_002910315.2 Salvelinus sp. IW2-2015
AGCACACTGTGTTAACTTCACACACAGCACTGCTACACAGAAGAGCAGAACAGATGCTATCTCTGTGGAAAGAGAACAGTATGTGTTGTGAACCCGACCAACCATCATCTGCCCCTTGTCCTGCTCCTACAACTAAGGACTAGGGTTTAGCTCAGTGGGATAATATGGTCTTGAGACACGGCAACACACTGAGGCACACACACACACACACACACGTACACACACACACACACACAACCATAGTAGGCCTAATCCCAGGGTCTCCTGCCAGTCGTTCATATTATATAAAATCAACAAATTGCTAAACAGATGTCACCAAAATAACTATTGTGTTGAGAACATGATGACCCTGATGCCTCAGTTATGGACATGCACACAGACACACACGCATGCACACACAGACACACACACACACACACACGCAAACACGCGCAGGGCACACACACACACGAGCAGGGCACACACACAGCCAGATTGCTGAAGATTTACTTCGAAATTGCAAGTCTGTCCATGTCCTGAGGACATCGGGAAATGCATTCAAAACTGTCCACTAGGGGCAACAGTGAGCGATGTTACCATCAAGTAGGCTTGGGTTTTTCTCATGTGTTGTTGGATGGGCTTGCATGTTCAATCCCAATGGTTGACACTTATTTTAATTGTCTGGTTTTAACCCCAAACCTACACCCTTAACTTTGAAATTTGCCGTTTGGAGCAATTTCGAAATATGACATTTGGAGAAACGTGGTTAAACGTCAGAATCTGAATTGGTAAAATTGTGAGACCTTGATGCACATTTATTTATTTAACCTTTAACTAGCATGCTTGAACGCATGAACGTATGAACGCACACAGGCAGGCTGGGAGGGGCAACTAGACACTGACACTTCCATRACAATGGGAGATTTACGCATCAGAAGATACAGGAGTCTGGTTGCTTAAAGACATTTTTGATTGAGTGTGTTTATGTTTTGTCTGTGCATGTCTGTGTGATTTTTTTCACTGCATACGTGTGCGCGCTGCTGATTTGATATATTTGTGTGCATGTGTGTGATGTTTTTGATTGTGTGAAATGTAGTGTGACCTTTAATTAATCACACACCAGGCTGCACAGTGCTCGTGTCGGCTAGAGAGGTTACCTCTCCAGCCGCACCAGGAGCACTGTTGCAGCCCTGGTCTTTCCTCTCTAGCCGACAGGGGGGCAACCTGGTGGCCAGGGGGCGGGGGACTGGTTAACCTCTCAGCCGACAGGGAGCACTGCGCAGCCTGTTTTCCTCTCTACCGAACCAGAGCACTGTGCAGCCTGGTTTTCCTGCCTAGCCGACACGAGCACTGCTGCAGACTGGTTTACCTCTCTAGCCACAGGAAGCACTTGCAGCCTGGTTTACCTCTCTAACCGACAGACAAACCGGGCAGACCTGTTTTCGCTCTCATACCGACACGAGCACTGTGCAGACCTGGTTTTCCTCTCTAGCCGACCAGAGCGCACTTGGCAGACCGGTTTCCTGTCTCTAGCCCCCAGCAGGAGCACGCCCCCCGCAGCCTGTTTTCCTCTCCAGCCGAACAGGAGAAGCAACTGTGCAGCCGGGT
>NW_019943799.1:30055-36078 GCF_002910315.2 Salvelinus sp. IW2-2015
AAACCAGGCTGCACAGTGCTCCTGTCGGCTAGAGAGGTAAACCAGTCTGCACAGTGCTCCTGTCGGCTAGAGAGGAAAACCAATCTGACAACTGAAACAACAACACACCCAATAACCCTCACATGCAGAAGTGAGGACACACACACACACAATAACCCCGGGACAGAGCCAGCTGTTTAATAGAGGAAGCAAACAGAAGAAGATGTTGAGACAGACACAGAGGTCACCTCTGCTATCGCTTCTATCCAATCAAGATTAGTTAACACTAGAAGTAAGGAGGGATGAAAGGAAGGTAGATATGCTATTTCTTGCTCGTTCTGATATTTCTTAATTTCTATTATTTATCYTGTGGTTATTGTATTGTTACTAGATAGTACTGCACTGTTGGAAATACACACATAAGCGTTTCGCTGCACCTGCGATAACATCTGCAAATCTGTGTATGCGATCAAAAGTGTTTTGTATTGTGTCATTTAAAGTTCTGTCAGAAACCAGACCCAGCTAAGCCTGTCTGTCTGGTGTATAACCATGTTACCCCTGTTAAASGGGCAATCTGRAGTTTAAAAAAAAGCACACCCCGTCACTGTTTTGGTAAACAGCTGWAAGATGGGGTTTGAGAAATGTAACCACTATCAAATTCATAGATTGATTCAAGAASTGACCATCAATGATATCAAAAGGATAGTTTTAACCATGTTTTGAGGCAAATATTTACAATTACATTCTTCCAAACAATMGAGTAAAACAAGCTTATATTTTTGYTTCTGGTGGGGTGTGACAGCAKCCTTCTAGATATATTTATATCGACCAAAAYGTTACYTATTGCCACTAACATACACTGAGTGTAATGAACATCGTCGGGAGAAGGAGAGGAGGACCAAGGTGCAGCGTGGTAAGTGTTCATTATTTTAATAAACAACTGAACAAAACAACAAAAACGACAAACGAACAGTCCTGTAAGGTGACGAAAAACACTAAACAGAAAATAATCACCCACAACTCAAAGTGGAAAAACAGGCTACCTAAATATGGTTCTCAATCAGAGACAACGATAGACAGCTGCCTCTGATTGAGAACCACACACGACCAAACACAAAGAAATAGACAACATAGACATACAAACATAGAATGCCCACCCACATCACACCCTGACCAAACAAAAAATAGAAACATACAAAGCAAT
The DNA here is from genome assembly GCF_002910315.2 of Salvelinus sp. IW2-2015. NCBI lineage: Eukaryota > Metazoa > Chordata > Actinopteri > Salmoniformes > Salmonidae > Salvelinus > Salvelinus sp. IW2-2015. Next base: position 31,239 of record NW_019943799.1, read on the forward strand.
CTATGTCAGGGCCGGGACACTGAGTGTACAAACATTAGAACACCTTAGCTCTTTCCATGACATAGACTGACCAGGTGAATCCAGGTGAGCTATGATCCCTACTGATGTCACGTATTAAAATCAGTGTAAATGAAGGAGAGACAGGAAAAATAATGATTTTTAAGCTGAGACATTTGAGACATACAGTATGTGTGTGCCTTCAAGGTGGAATAGGCAATGTAACTATTTAAATACCAGTCGTGTTCAAGAACTGACAACGCTGCAACTGCGGCTTTTCACGCTCCCAGTTTCCCGTTTGTATCAAGAATGGTCCACCACACAAACGACATCCAGCTAACTTGACACAACTGTGGGAAGCATTGGATTAAACATGGGCTCACTGGGGACGTTTTCGACACCTTGTAGAGTCCATGCACTGACGAATTGAGGCTGTTCTGAGGGCAAAGGGGGGTGCAACTCAATATTAGGGAGATGCTCTTAATGTTTTGTACGTTCAGTGTAGTCATAACAACATAGACATTTCCAGCATGAAAAGCAATTGAAGTCAGAAGGTTTTATGCCATAGATGACAACAGCATCTATGTTGGGTCTGTGATTTAGGGGATGTCCAGAATGAACAGTACTTTATATTTTTCTGCACTCTATATCATTATCTAACAGTAACCTTGTTTGATGAAATGCAACAGCAGAAACTAGAACTTTAATGGTTCTTTAGAAAATATGGGCTCCTGGTTGAAATGTGTATTTCTAAAGCTTGGAAGTTACAAAAGATAAGCTGTATAACTAAAATTGAAGGTTTTTGTTGAGCTTTTCATTTGTTTTTCATTTTTGTAATAACATATGTACGTATGTATACACAGTATGTACACTATACGATTGAAAAAATTGCTACAGCAAATACAGTGTCTTATAAGCCCATGTGCCTGGGCATCCTCGAAGATGCATGACACTATAATAACAACAACAACAAAAAAGATCAACTATTTATTTGGAGAAGCGTAGCTCATGTGTTTGCCTCTCATCTCAACTCCTAAGCCATCTAATGTTTTAAGAATAAACCTCTAGCCACATTTCTCTGAGAGGTGAACACTGTACCAGTGGTCCTGTATGACGGTCAGTTCTCTGCCAGATGGGACAGATGACAACAGCTGTGGTTAGCTGTGTGTGTGTTCCAGATGCTTCTCTCCTCCAACAGCAATAGATAAGAACAACTGTGGTCGTTCCGCCCCGATTGCCTCTGTGTGGGTTGTGTGAGATGTGTGATGAGTGATGTGTAGTGCTGTGTGGTTATGTGTTGTGAGTGTGTGTGCGTGTGTGTGTTGAGGCACATCCACCACTCATGACCTATTCTCTGAGAAGCTCACTATTAACCACTGGGCCCCAGTGTAGAGAGGACCTGAGAACCACCTGGCTAGCACAGAGACGGAACCCTGAGTTAACCACTGGCCATGAGAGAGACCTTGAGTTTTAACCACTGGCTACACAGGAAGGAGACCTGAGGTAAACCACATGGGCCCATTTGGAGGGGGAGCTTGACGTTACCACTGGAGCCCTTTAGCACAGAGAAGGGAACCTGAGTGGTACACCACTGGGCCCCAGTGGAGCGGAGACGTGATGGTTAACCACTGGCTAGCCACCAGACAGAGAGGAGACCTGATTAACCACTGGCTAAACAGGAGAGACGGAACCCTGAGTTAAACCACTGGCATACACAGAGAGAGGAGACCTGATTACACCACTGCGGCTAACACAGAGAGAGGAAGACCTGAGGTTAACCACTGGGCCTAGGCACAGAGAGCGAGACCTGAGTTCAACCAACATGGGCCTAGCACCAGAGAGAGGAACCCTGAGGTATAACCACTGGGCTAGGCACAGACGAGAGTGAGACCTGAGCGTAACACTGCGCATAACACAGATGAGAGGAACCCTGAGTATAACCACTGCGGCTCTGCACAGACGAGAGACGACCTGCGTTAACCACTGGGCCTAGGCACAGAGAGAGAGACCTGAGTCTGAACCACTGGCCTGCCTAGCACAGAGAGAGGAGGCCTGAGCTTAACCACTGGCTAGCACAGAGAGAGGAGACCTGAGGTTAACCACTGAGGCATACAAGGGAGACGGAACCCTGACGTATAACCATCGGGCTGCACAGAGAGAGGAGACCTGAGTTATCCACTGGGCTTAACACACAAGGAGGAACCTGAGTTACCACTGGCTAAACAGGAGAGGAGACCTGAGTTTAACCCACTGGCGCTAACCACCAGAGAAGAGAACCGGAGTTAACCACTGGGCCTAGCAAGAGAAGAGGAGACCTGAGTTTAACCACTGGGCACCAGAGAGAGGAGACCTGGTAACCACTGGGCAGCACACGAGAGAGAACCCTGAGAAACACACACTGGGCATGCAGAACGAGAGACTCGGTACATGCTAACAAGAGTCGCAGACCCTGGTAAACTCCACTGATGGCCGCTAACAAGAAGTGAACGGAGCGAAACCTGAGTAACCACAGGGCTAGCACAAGGAGAGGAGAATCTGATGTTATCAATGGCAACACAGAGGAGGAGACCTGAGACACTGTACAGACCGAAGACCTGTTAACTGAGCTAGACACAGAGGAGAGGCTAGGGTTTAGACTGGAGCCTGACGAGAGAGAATGAGTAAACCACTGCTAGCACAGAGAGAGAGACCTGAGTACCACTGGGCTGCACCAAGAGACGGAGAGACCTAGTTAACACTGGCCCACGTGAAAAGGAGACCTGAGTTAACCATCGGCTGCAGAGAGAGGAACCGACGGTCCAGTGCACAGAGAAGGAGACCTGAGTTAAACCCACTGGCTAGCCAGAGGAGAGGAGAACTTGATGTAACCACTGGCAAGCACAGAGAGAGTAGAACCTGAGTTTAACCACTGAACAAGCCTGCGTTAAACTCTCACAGAACGAGGGACTGAAGAACCACTGGCTAGCACAGAGTAGAAGGAGAATCCTGAGTTAACCACTGGCTGCACAGGGAGAGAGGACCTGAGAATAACCACTGGGCTTAGCCACAGGAGAGGAAGCCTGAGTTAACCCACTGGCCTAGCACAGAGAGAGGAGCGACCTGATTAACCACACTGGCAAGGCACAGGAGAGGAGATCTGAGTAACCACTGGGCTAGCACAGGGAAGCGGCAGTACCTAGATCGAACCACTGGGCTAACACAGAGAGGGAAACCTGAGTTAACACACTGGCGGCTAACGCACAGAGAGAGGCAGACCTGAGTTACACCACTGGGCTAACACACGAGAGAGGCAGACCTCGATTAACCCACTGGCTGCACAGAGAGAGGACACCTTGAGCTTAACCACTGGCGCTAGCACAAGAGAGGAGACCTGAGTTAACCACTGGGCTACACAAGAGAGGAGGAACCTAGAGCTTAACCACCTGCGGCTAACACAGAGAGAGGATCGACCTGATGTTAACCACTGCTAGCACAGAGAAGAAGGAGACCTCATAGTTAACCACTGGCTAGCACAGAGAGAGGAGACCATGAGAGTTTAAACCACTGGCTAGCATCCAGAAGAGGAACCTGAGTGAACACACTGGGCCTTGCCCAAGCAGACGGAGACCTGAGTTAACCACTGGTGCTAACGCACAGAAGAGAGGAACCTGAGTTAACACTGGGGCTAGCACAGAAGAGGACTGCATTTAACCACTGGGCTGAGCACAGACGAGACGAGGCCATGAGTTAACCACTGCACTTTTTACAGATAGACGGGATATGATGAGTTGTGCTGTACGTGTGTGTTTGTGTGTGTACGTTCGTTCTTGTGAGCGGTTGCAGCATTACAGGAGTTAGAGGGACTCAAGCTGTGTTAGAGGGCCACAGAGTCATCTCTTTGCCTTGCAACGGTCCTTCTTTTACATCCCGCATTCTGAAAGGGTGTGTGCTGTGTATTTCTGATGTTGTGTCAATGTGTCTGTCTGTGCGTACAATTCAGCTGAGATGTAGTGTGCTTACAGGCTAAGTCACTCGATACGCCCTTTTTCAGAATGAAAATATTCGGAGGGGTGTGAAGTGTTGAAATAGAGATAAACCCCCAGGTCTTGAATTAGAGCCTGGTTGGATCATTTTTATTAGTTCATTCCTCACACAGACCCTGTCCAAGTCACACTGGACGAGAGAGAGAGATGAGAGAGAAGAGAGAGAAAGAGAGAGAGAGAGAGTAGCAAGAGAGAGAGAGAGAGAGCAGAGAGAAGAAGAGGAGAGACGAGAGAGAGACGAGAGATAGAGACCGAGAGCGAGAGAGAGAAGAAGAGAGAGGAGAAATTGTAGCAGTCTGGCTGCTCTGTTAAAAGCCCTGCTGGCTTCCAACACACAAGCTCATAATGGCCCACCTAAATGTCTCCGACAAAATAGACACACGCCAGATGGAACAGAGGCTGAGAGAGAGAGTAAGGGAGAAGAGAGGTGAGGACAGTAGCGAAAAAGTAGGGGCGAGATGCGGAGACAGAAGAGCAATGCTCAACCCAGTGCACGGTTGTACACACACACAGACTACTGTGAGACAGCGAGAGAGGGTGAGAATGACGGAAGAAGACCCCAGTATTGTCGATATACAAACACAGATGCGCAGCAACGAGGAAAAACGGGGACGAGAGAGAGATGTAAGGAGGCGAAGATAGAGACGGAGCAGAGACGAGAGAGGGAGAGAGATAATAGTAGGAGGGAATGACAGATTATGACCAGAAACAGCAACTGACACGGTCAGAAGGAAAAGGATGAAGTTATCTATGGATGACACCTTCTTATTCCATAGGAATCTATCTTGGCATTTTCAGGGACCACCTGGGAATCTCTCTTT
>NW_019943799.1:36694-41737 GCF_002910315.2 Salvelinus sp. IW2-2015
ACAACAGAAATCTCATAATTAAAATTCCTCAAACAAACAAGTATTTTACACCATTTTAAAGTAAACTTGTTGTTAATCACACCACAGTGTCCGATTCAAAAAGGCTTTACGACGAAAGCACACCAAACGATTATGTTAGGTCAGCACCTAGTCACAGAAAAACACAGCCATTTTTCCAGCCAAAGAGAGGAGTCACAAAAAGCAGAAATATAGATAAATGAATCACTAAGACTGGCTTATGGCATTCTGCCAGACCTCTGGTTGAAACAGCTCTCATTCTCTCCCACTTCACAGTAGAAGCCTCAAACAAGGTTCTAAAGACTGTTGACATCTAGTGGAAGCCTTAGGAAGTGCAATCGGACCAAATTTACACTGTATCTTGGATAGGCAAAGAGTTGAAAAACTACAAACCTCAGATTTCCCACTTCCTGGTTGGATTTTTCCTCAGGTTTTTGCCTGCCATATGAGTTCTGTTATACTCACAGACATCATTCAATAGTTTTAGAAACGTCAGAGTGTTTTCTATCCAAATCTACTAATAATATGCATATCTTAGGTAGCAGGCAGTTTACTCTGGGCACCTTATTCATCCAAGCTACTTAATACGCCCTCCAGCCATAAGAAGTTAACAATCCTTACTGAAAGGATCACGCATGCAGCCAGCCACAGACCTCCCTCCGTTGTAACACCTCAGAATCGATTGTTGGCTATTATCATCCCTCCCTGTCTTTCATTCCACACACTTGGCCGTAATCATAGGGCCATTCAGGGGAATTGTGTCCACCCATTCTCCATCTCACTGCTTGGTCTTTCAGGAGTAATGAATGCCTCGCCCCGGGGGAGAGAGAGGGGATAGATAAGGGGATTGAGGGGACAGGTGATCGAAAGGAGCAAATAGCCTCACTCCTTTACTTTTTAAAGTGAGGGAGGTTACAGATGTAGGATCTTAATTTGATCYCCCTGTTGCATGAGAACTTTCCTGCAATGCAGGACATTTAAAACATGTAGTGTATTTGAGGTTTAAAAAGGCTGAAGTCTGTAATCTCCATTTTGAAATGACAGACTTTATTTTCCCTTACAAAAAAGGTATCAATCCCTACAAAAATGTCCKTTAATTATAATKAAAATTTCCTCATGCTGTTCTTCATTTCAAAGAAAGTTATGGAGGGATGACACCCTGCCACGTCCATTTGCAATATTACAACAAAGAAGTTACTGCAAACAAGCCCTGTTTTRTTCTCTCCCAGACATCATGGCACGCGCTATAGAACAGGAGCATATGTTGATGATGACTCTCCCCAGCTCTACTTCGRCAGCAAAACAAAAACAACGGCCCTGTGGCGGACAGGGGCGCCATTTCCCGAAATGTGGATTCCATCTTCAACAGATAAGAGTGAACTAACTGTGACAGTGTGTGTGTATTTGTCTGTGTACATGTACAAGTTGAAATGAGCCCTGTGTGTGTGTGTGTTTCTGTGTACACAATTCCTCTTGCTAATTCTCTCACTGCCAATGTCAAGACCTAATTATCACACAGTGGGGTCGTGACATTACACAGGGTCACCAATAACTAAAAAGACCTGGGGTGCCACCTCATTAAACCAGCCAATCAATACGTAGAGCTCAGGGGTCAGAGTGCACCAGGTAAGCACTGCTGCTTGCCTCATCTGTATGTTAATTCTGTGCGTGTGTCTTTGTGTGGTGGTGCTGTGAGGGTGGTGCTGTGAGGTGGTGCTGTGAGGGTGGTGCTGTGAAGGTGGTGCTGTGAGGTGGTGCTGTGAGGGTGGTGCTGTGAGGGTGGTGCTGTGAGGGTGTGTGTGTGTGTGTGTGTCAGGTGTTTGTGGAGTTATTCACCCTATCTGAAACAAACATTAAATTCTGCAGATTATCAGATGTGAAGTCTAGCATCCTAGTTGTTTTCAATTACTCTTATCAATATGGCAGAGAAAGAGGTGTTGGGAGACAAGGACATGATATCCTCTCTTGCTCACTCAGGCAAAAGATGTGTGGTGCGCTTGACCCCCAAACAGTGAAAGGTCAAAATGTGATGATTTTAATCCTTGGTTCCAGTACCGAAACCCCTTGTCTCTCTGATGCTCCTTAAATTGGGCTGTTAGTCTTCTCCCAGTCCTCCCTAGCTCGCTCTTCTATTTAGAAAAGATCTCAGCAGCAGATTGTGCTGCTGTACTGTCCTGAGCTGGCCATCAATAGGTGTGTTGCTATTCTCTGTGACAGAAGTGTCAGACAAAACACCATTAGGCAGACAAAACCAGTCCAGATTCTGTGATGGACATTCTTCTTTTCAGCTTTGGAGGTGAGAGCCAACCCACCCAATAGTTTTACACAGAACTGCTTTCCCCTGGAATACAGTTGAAGTCGGAAGTTTACATACACTTAGGTTGGAGTCATTAAAACTTGTTTTTCGACCACTCCACAAATTTCTTGTTCACAAACATAGTTTTGCAAGCCGGTTAGGACATCTATCTTGTGCATGACACAAGTCATTTTTCCAACATTGTTTACAGGCAGATTATTTCACTTATAATTCACTATATCACAATCCCAGTGGGTCAGAAGTTTACATACACTACGTTGAATGTGCCTTTAAACAGCTTGGAAAATTCCCGAAAATGATGTCATGGCTTTAGAAGCATCTGATAGGCTAATTGACATCATTGAGTCAATTGTAGGTGTACCCGTGGATGTATTTCAAGGCCTACCTTCAAACTCAGTGCTCTTTGCTTGACATCATGGGAAATCAAAAGAAATCAGCCAAGACCTCAGAATTTTTTTTGTAGACTTCCACAAGTACTGGTTCGTCCTTGGGAGCAATTTCCAAACACCTGAAGGTACCACGTTCATCTGTACAAACAATGGTAGGCAAGTATAAACACCATGGGATCACGCAGCCGTCATACCGCTCAGGAAGGAGAAGCGTTCGGTCTCCGAGAGATGAACGTACTTTGGTGTGAAAGTGCAAATCAATATCAGAACAACAGCAAAGGACCTTGTGAAGATGCTGAGGAAACAGATACAAAAGTATCTATATCCACAGTAAAACGAGTCCTATATCGACATAACCTGAAAGGCCGCTCAGCAAGGAAGAAGCCACTGCGCAAAACCACCATAAAAAAAGCCAGACTACGGTTTGCAACTGCACAATAGGACAAAGATTGTACTTTTTTTTGTCCTCTGGTCTGATGAAACAGAAATATAACTCTTTGGCCATAATGACCATCGTTATGTTTGGAGGAAAAAAGGGGAAGTTTGCAAGTCAAAGAACATCCGTGAAGCACGGGGTGGCAGCATCATGTTGTGGGGGTGCTTTGCTGCAGGAGGGACTGGTGCACTTCACAAATAGATGGCATCATGAGGAAAGAATTATGTGGAAATTTTGAAGCAACATCTCAAGACATCAGTCAGGAAGTTAATGCTTGGTCGCAAATGGGTCTTCCAAATGGACAATGACCCAACCATACTTCCAAAGTTGTGGCAAAATGGCTTAAGGACAACAAAGTCAAGGTATTGGAGTGGCCATCACAAAGCCCTGACCTCAATCCTATAGAAAATGTGTGGCAGAACTGAAAAAGCATGTGCGAGCATGGAGGCCTACAAACCTGACTCAGTTACACCAGCTCTGTCAGGAGGAATGGGCCAAAATTCACCAACTTATTGTGGGAAGCTTGTGGAAGGCAACCTGAAACGTTTTGACCCAAGTAAACATAAAGACAATGCTACCAAATACGATTTGAGTGTATGTAAACTTCTGACCCACTGGAAATGTGATGAAAGAAATAAAAGCTGAAATAAATCATTATCTCTACTATTATTCTGACATTTCACATTCTTAAAATAAAGTGGTGATCCTAACTGACGTAAAACAGGGAATTTTTACTTGGATTAAATGTCAGGAATTGTGAAAAACTGAGTTTAAATGTATTTGGCTAAGGTGTATGTAAACTTTCGACTTCAACAGTATATCTTCAAACTAGTGTGGATGAAAGAAAGGAGATGAGGAAAGGAGACAAGGAAAGGAGGTCACTTTGTTCCACTCTAAAGCCTTGGTGTGAGAGGCACTGAGAGCATCCTTGGTAAAGCTCTCCAGTATTTCCTAGAAAAACACTTTACAAATGCTTTCAAGGTTACATTATTGGAGATTTCAAAGACTCCGAGACAGAGTGCCAGAGTACATGTTTGTGTGCATGCTAAGATCCCAATCACAAAGAGACAGATAACAAGACCTTGCTAATCTGTTGTTCGTGGCTCTGAAATGCGATAGGGATAGCATTAGCTTTAGTGGGTAATGCTAAAGCTAACTGATGAAATTGGTGCAGGACAGCATTAGCTTTAGTGGATAATGCTAAAGCTAACTGATTAAATTGAAGCAACATAGCATTAGCTTTAGTGGGAAACATTGAAGCTAACTGATTAAATTGAAGTGGGATAGTAGCTAAAGAGACCCCACTAAGCTGCCGTTAGTGGGATTGGAACGGTGTTTGAGTTGCTGCCAAACAGAAGATTACTATAAACCACATGCTGCTTATATAATGAATACTAAGGGAGAAAAATGTGTAGATTCACGCGCAGGGCSRGGCAGATGTTTATTAAGCCTTCWCAGAAGGCAGGAATCGTGGTCGCAGGCAATGGTCAAACAGAGGTAGGCAGTCAAAAACAAACAATACCTCACAACCATACAAACAGAAAGAACTGAACTAAATAGGGAYCTGATGAGACCAGGTGAGAAATAAACACAGATGAAAACAATGAACAAAAATGAGACAGGGCTACGTTCCAGAACACAAAGAAACAGGGCTACGTTCCAGAACACAAAGAAACAGGGCTACGTTCCAGAACACAAAGAAACAACAAATGAAACAGGGAACTCAACGTTCCAGAACACACAGAAACATGGCTACGTTCCAGAACCACAAAGAAAAATCACCGGCCTACGTTCCAGAACACAAAGAACAGGGCTACGTCCAGAACAACAAAGAAACAGGGCTACGTTCCAGAACACAAAGAAACAGCGCTACTGTTTCCAGG
>NW_019943799.1:45833-51174 GCF_002910315.2 Salvelinus sp. IW2-2015
GAACTGAACTAAATAGGGAACTGATGAGACCAGTGAGAATAAACACAGATGAAGAACAATGAACAAAAATGAGACAGGGCTCGTTCCAGAACACAAAGAAACAGGGCTACGTTCCAGAACACAAAGAAACAGGGCTACGTTCCAGAACACAAGAAACAGGCTACGTTCCAGAACACAAAGAAACAGGCTACGTTCCAGAACACAAAGAAAACGGGCTACGTTCCAGAACACAAAGAAACAGGGCTACGTCCCAGAACACGAAGAAACAGGCTACGTTCCAGAACACAAAAAACAGGGCTACGTTCCAGACAACAAAGAAAACAGGACTACGTTCCGAACACAAAGAAAAACAGGAAAAGGCTACGTTCCAGAACACAAAGAAACAGGGCTACTTCCAGAACACAAAGAAACAGGGCTACGTTCCAGAACACAAAGAAACAGGGCTACGTTCCAGAACAAAAAACAGGCTACGTTCCAGAACACAAAGAAACATGGCTACGTTCCAGAACACAAAGAAAACATGGGCTACGTTCCAGAACACAAAGAAACAGGCACGTTCCAGAACACAAAGAAACAGGCTACGTTCCAGAAACACAAAAAACAGGCTACGTTCCAGAACACAAAAGAAACAGGGCTACGTTCAGAACACAAAAAAACAGGGCTACGTTCCAGAACACAAAAAACAGGCTACGTTCCAAACAACAAAGAAACAGGCTACGTTCCAGAACACAAAGAAACAGGGCTACGTTCCAGAAACACAAAGAAACAGGGCTACGTTCCAGAACACAAAGAAACAGGCTACGTTCCAGAACACAAAGAAACAGGCTACGTTCCAGAACACAAACAGGCAGTTCCAGAACACAAGAAACAGGCTACGTTCCAGAACACAAAGAAACAGGGCTACGTTCAGAACACAAAAAACAGGGCTACGTTCCAGAACACAAAGAAACAGGGCTCACGTTCCAAACACAAAGAAACAGGGCTACGTTCCAGAACACAAAGAAACAGGGCTACGTTCCAGAACACAAAAACAGGGCTACGTTCCAGAACACAAAGAAACAGGGCTACGTTCCAGAACACAAAAAACAGGGCTACGTTCCAGAACACAAAGAAACAGGGCTACGTTCCAAGAACACAAAAAAAACAGGCTACGTTAGAACACAAAGAACAGGCTACATCAAGAACACAAAGAAACAGATCACAAGGTTGACTAAGAAAAAAAAATCTGAACATTACAGGTAGTGCCTACAATCCCACAATCACAAATTATCGTGAAAAGACTTATGCGAACTTCGTGACAGACACACACATTTTATTTTACAAATGTTCATGTCCACCACAACATGTTGTTTACAGTGCATTTCAATCACAGATGAAGCAGTAGGTTACTAAGCAGAAATGATCGGTCGAGCAACCCAAACATTGCGTGTTTAGAATCACATGATGGACAACTTAGCATTTTAGCAACTACTTATATATTTTAACTAGCGTGTTAGCTAACCCTAATCTTAATTTAACTACTTAGCAGTATGTTATCTAACCCTACCCCTCATACCTAACCTTAACCCCTAACCTAGCTGACATTAGCCACAACAAGAAAATTGTGTACTAGACACAAATGCCGTATGAAGAAAATTGTTGGTGGACACAAAATGTGTGCCTGTCATGAATTTCGAATTAGTAATTTGTGTCTATTTGACAAAATCTCTGATAGATAGTGTATTCGATACACAGAAAAGAACATGGAAAATGGTTGGATTCACAGAAAAGAGCAGGAGAGGTTGGATCACAGAAAAGAGCAGAGACAGTTGATTCACAGAAAAGAGCAGGAGATGGTTGGATTCACAGAAAAGAGCAGGAGACGGTTGGATTCACAGAAAAGAGCAGGAGATGGTTGGATTCAACAGAAAAGAGCAGGAGATGTTGGATTCACAGAAAAGAGCAGGAGATGGATGGAATCACAGAAAAGAGCCGGAGATGGTTGGATTCATAGAAAAGAGCAGGAAATGGTTGGATACTCTTGAACTTTCTTTACTCTTCCTGCTCTCATCTCCTTCCCTCCATAACCACTGGACCCTGCTCACCTCGAAGGTCCACACCTCCTCTTCCTCCAGGTGCATTGTGGTCCGGCAACATACCTTGTCCTCTGCGATTGGCTCAGGTGAGAGGTGAAACTCTGCCCTCTGTAGATTAAAGCCCTGTGCCATACGCTTTGATGAAGCGCTCATTCAACGCCTTGACGGACAGGAAAGACAACCAATCAGATCACAGCCATGAATAAATATCAGACGAAGAGTAATGTAAAAACAATACAGTGAAAGTTCTCTTATTGTATATAAAAGAGATTATAAACTGGGTGATTCGAGCCATGAATGCTGATTGGCTGACAGCCGTGGTATATCAGACGACAAACCATTCCTTTTTACTGCTCCAATAATGTTGGTAACCAGTCTATAATAGCAATAAGGCACCTTGGGGGTTTGTGGTATACGGCCAATATACCACAGCTAAGGGCTGTATCCAGGCACTCCGCGTTCCGTCGTTCATAAGAACAGCCCTTAGCCGTTGTATATTGGCCAAATACCACACTCCCTAGGGCCTTATTGCTTAATTATACAGTGCCTTCAGAAAGTATTCACACCCCTTGACTTTTTCCCCACAAAATTGCGCTACAGCCTGAATTTAAATTGAMTAAACTGACTATGTGTTACTGGCCTACACACAATACCCCATAATGTAAAAGTGGAATTATGTTTTTTAATTAATTAAAAATGAAAAGCTGAAATGTCTTGAGTCAATAGGTATTCAACCCCTTTGTTATGGCAAGCGTAAATAAGTTCAGGAGTAAAATGTGCTTAACAAGTCACATCGACTCACTCTGMGTGCAAAAATAGTGTTTWACATGATTTTTGAATGACTTTGAATCTCTGTACCCCACACATACAATTATCTGTAAGGTCCCTCAGTCAAGCAGTGAATTTCAAACACAGATTCAAAGACCAGGGAGGTTTTCCAATGACTCCAAATAAGGGCACCTATTGGTAGATGGGTAAAAAAAAAGCAGACATTGAATATCCCTTTGAGCATGGTGAAGTTATTAACTACACTTTGGATGGTGTATCAATACACCTAGTCACTACCGTATGGGGATGGTTTGTTACTAAATACACTTAGTCACTACAAGATACAGGACAACTTTCCTAACTTCAGTTGCGGAAGGAAGGACACCGCTCAGGGATTTCACCATGAGGCCAATGGTGACTTTTAAAAACAGTTAAAAGTTGAATGGTTGTGATAGGAGAAAAGTGAGTATGGAACAACAACATTGTAGTTACTCACAATACTAAACTAAATGACAGAAGTGAGAAAGAGAAGCTGTACAGAATCAACATTTCCAAAACATGCATCCTGTTTGCAATAAGGTACTAAGTAAAACTGCAAAAAATGTGGCAATAAATGAACTTTACAGTGCATTGGGAAAGTATTCAGACCTTTGACTTTTTCCACGTTACAGCATTATTCTAAATTGATTAATTGTTTTTTCCCTCATCAATCTACACAATAACACCATAATGACAAAGCAAAAAACAGGTTTAGACATTTTTTGAAAATGTAAAAAAAAAATGAAATATGACATTTATCATAAAGTTCAAATCAAATGTAATTGCGGTCACATCACATGGTTAACAGGTGTTATTGGTACATACACATGGTTAACTGGTGTTATTGGTCACATACACATGGTTAACTGGTGTTATTGGTCACAATACACATGGTTAACAGGTGTTATTGGTCACATACACATGGTTACAGGTGTTATTGGTCACATACTCATGGTTAACAGGTGTTTGTTTGGACATACACATGGTTAAACAGGTGTTATTGGTCACTCCTGGTAAATGCTTTACAGGTGGTTTATTGGGGTCCACATTGGTTTACAGGATTGTCACATACATGTTAGTGTTTGTTAATACCATGGTTACAGGTGTTATTGGTTCACATACACAATGGTTAACAGGTGTTTATTTGGTCACATACACATGGTATTAACAGGTGTTATTGGTCACATACACATGGTTAACAGGGTTATTGGCCATACACATGGTTAACAGGTGTTATTGGTCACATTCACATGGTTATACAGGTGTTATTGGTCCATACACATGGTTAACAGGTGTTATTGTCACATAAAGGTCGTTATTGGTCACATTACACAGGTTAACAGGTGTTTATTGGTACATACACATGGTTAACAGGTGTTATTGGTCACCATACACATTGGTTAACATGGTGTTATTGTCACATACACAGTGGTTTAACAGGTGTTTATTGGTCCATACAATGGTTTACAGGTGTTTTGGCCATGACATGGTAAGGTGTTATTTGGTCACAATACCTATCGCTGTAATATCTGAAAAATCTGAATTTGGCTGGATCACAAGTGTTGGTCTTTCCATCTTTGTGTAGTGGCTGTGTTTTTTCAGAAGATGTTTTTAAGGATTGAGATTTGGTTTGAGTGTCTCTGTATTATTGCCGGCTGCTTCCACCTCTTTTGTACAGGGTATGTCACATAACTGTCACAGGTTGTATGCCAACATTACGACTGGTTATTTAAGGGTGTTATTTTGACACTGGTCTAACAGGTGTATTTGGAACATTTGCAATTGGGCTTACAGGGTTCTTTGGTTCCATTTACACATGGTTTAAACTAGGGTGTTATTTGGTCACGATCAACATGGTTTAACAAGGTGTTTAGTTGCACGATACACATGTTTTAAAGTGTTATTGGAACGATACAATGGAAATGTTATGAGTCATACACAGGTACGTTATTTGGTCACATACACATTAACATTTGCAATAAGGTTAACAGGGTTGTATGGGTCACGTCAACTATGGTTAACAGGTTTATTGGGTCAATACACATGGTTAACAGGTTTATTTGGTCACATATCATGGTTTTACCGAGGTGTATTATTACATTGGTACATACACATGGTTAATCAGTGTTTATGGTCACATACACATGGTTAACAGGTGTTATTGGACTCACATTACACATGGTTAACAGGTTGTTATTGACACATCAACATAGGTAACAGGTGTTATGGTCACATTCAATGGTTACAGTGTTATTGGTCACATACAATGGTTTAACAGGTTGTTATTGGTGTACACATACACACTGGTTAACATGTGTTATTGTCACATACACTGTTAACAGGTGTATTGTACATACACTTGGTTATACAGTGTGTATTGGTCACATACACATGGTTAACAGGTGTTATTGTGAGTGCTAGCAAATGCTTGTGCTTCTAGTTCTGACACTGAGCAATTC
>NW_019943799.1:51762-61051 GCF_002910315.2 Salvelinus sp. IW2-2015
AAAGATTACAGACAACTTTCCTAACTCAGTTGCCGGAAAGGAAGGACACCGCTCAGGGATTTCACCATGAGGCCAATGGTGACTTTAAAACAGTTACAAAGTTGAATGGTTGTGATAGAGAAAAGTGAGTATGGAACAACAACATTGTAGTTACTCCACAATACTAAACTAAATGACAGAGTGAGATGAAGGAAGCTGTACAGAATCAACATATTCCAAAACATGCATCCTGTTTGCAATAAGGTACTAAAGTAAAACTGCAAAAAATGTGGCAATAAATGAACTTTACAGTGCATTGGGAAAGTATTCAGACCCTTTGACTTTTTCCACGTTACAGCATTATTCTAAAATTGATTAAATTGTTTTTTCCCTCATCAATCTACACACAATACACCATAATGACAAAGCAAAAACAGTTTAGACATTTTTTGAAAATGTAAAAAAATAAATGAAATATGACATTTACATAAGTATTCAAATCAAATCAAAATGATTGGTCACATCACATGGTTAACAGGTGTTATTGGTCACATACACATGGTTAACTGGTGTTATTGGTCACATACACATGGTTAACGGTGTTATTGTCACATACACATGGTTAACAGTGTTATTGGTCACATACACATGGTAACAGGTGTTATGGTCACATACATGGTACAGTTATTGGTCACATACAACATGGTTAACAGGTGTTATTGTCACATACACATGGTTAACAGGTGTTATTGGTCACATACACATGGTTAACAGGTGTTATTGTCACATACACATGTTAACAGGTTATTGGTCACATACACATGGTTAACAGGTGTATTGGTCACATAACATGGTAACAGGTGTTATTGGTCACATACACATGGTTAACAGGTGTTATTGGTCACATACACATGGTTAACAGGTGTTATGGTCACATACACTTGGTTAACAGTGTTATTGGTCAACATACACTTGGTTAACAGGTTTATTGTTACATACACTTGGTTAACAGGTGTATTGCGAGTGTAGCAAAATGCTTGTGCTTCTAGTTCTGACACTGCAGCAAAATCTAACATGTAATCTAACAATTCCACAACAACTACCTAATACACACAAATCTAAGTAAAGGAATGGAATATGAAAATATACATATAACAATACACAACATAACATGTAATCTAACAATTCCACAACAACTACCTAATACACACAAATCTAAGTAAAGGAATGGAATATGAAAATATACATATAACTATATGGATGAGCAATGACCYAGCYGCATAGGCAAGATGCAATAGATGGTATAAAATACAGTACGTGTCACATCTCCTCCTGCTACGCCCTCTTGTGTTCATCCGGTGTCTCCTTGACCTGCAGCCACTCCCCCAGTACGCTCTCTCTCTCCCTCTCCCTCTCTGTGTGTGATTGTGTGGTTGGAGACAGGTGTGCTGGAGTCAGAGCAGATCCCCATCAGCTGCAACCCATTCCATAATCAAGACCTCTACAAATACTCAGTCCTGCCACGTCCATTCTGCCAGATCGTAATTTCTGCTCAGCCAGTTTATGCTTCTAGCMATTTACGATTATTGAAGATCCTGTTACCCTGCTGTGCCTGTTTCCCTGCCTGGCGCTGTTTATCCTCCCGAAGCCACTCCTGCATGATCTTGGCTGTGTGCTTAGGGTTGTTGTCCTGTTGGAAGGTGAACTTTAGCCCGTCTGAGGTACTGAGTGCTCTGGAGCAGGTTTTCATCAAGGATCTCTCTGTACTTTGCTCCGATCATCCTTCCCTCGATCCTGACTAGTCTCCCAGTCCCTGTCCCTGAAAAACATCCACACAGCAGGTTTCCACCAGATGTGATGCTTGGCATTCAGGCCAAAGAGTTCAATCTTGGTTTCATCAGACCAGAGAATCTTTTGGCAAACTCTAAGTGGGCTGTCATGTTCCTTTTACTGAGGAGTGGCTTCCGTCTGGCCACTCTACAATAAAGGCCTGATTGGTGGAGTGCTGCCGAAATGGTTGTTAATCTGGAAAGTTCACCCATTTCCACAGAGGACCTCTGGAGCTCTGTCAGAGTGACAATCGGGTTCTTGGTCACCTCCCTGATCAAGGCCCTTCTCCCCCGATTGTGCTGTTTGGCTGGACAGCCAGCTCTAGGAAGAGTCTTGGTGGTTCCAAACTTCTTCCATTTAAGAATGTTGGAGGCCACTGTGTTCTTGGGGACCTTTAATGTTCAGTATGCGTTCCACCAGAAACTGGGAGATGAATTCACCATTCAGCAGGACAGCAACCTTAAACAAGGACAAATATACACTGGAGTTGCTTACCAAGATGACAATGAATGTTTCTGAGTGGTCTAATTACAGTAGACTTAAAGTGTCTGAAAAATCTATGGCAAGACTTGAAAATGGCTGTGTAGCAATGATCAACAACCAACTTGACCGAGATTGAAAAATAAAAAATATAAATGTGCAAAAAGTTTACAATTCAGGTGTGCAAAGCACTTAGAGGCTTACCCAGAAAGACTCACAGCTGTAGCCGCTGCCAAAGGTGATTCTAATATGTATTGACTCAGCTGTGTGAATACTTACAGTTGAAGTCGAAAGTTTACATACACCGTAGCCAAATACATTTAAACTCAGTTTTTCACAATTCCTGACATTTAATCCTAGTAAAAATACCCTGTTTTAGGTCAGTTAAGATAACCACGTTATTTTAAGAATGTGAAATGTCAGAATAATAGTAGAGAGAATGATTTACTTCAGCTTTTATTTCTTTCATCACATTCCCAGTGGGTCAGAAGTTTACATACATTCAATTAGTACTCGGTAGCATTGCCTTTAAATTGTTCAACTTGGGTCAAACGTTTCGGGTTGCCTTCCACAAGTTTCCCACAATAAGTTGGGTGAATTTTGGCCCATTCCTCCTGACAGAGACCCCCCCCCTTGCTGGCACACACTTTTTCAGTTCTGCCCACACATTTTCTATAGGATTGACATCGACTTCAGGCGGTTTTTGTGATGACCACTCCAGTAACTTGACTTTGTTGTCCTTAAGCCATTTTGCCACAACTGTGGAAGTATGCTTGGGTCATTGTCCATTTGGAAGACCCATTTGCGACCAAGCTTTAACTTCCTGACTGATGTCTTGAGATGTTCCTTCAATATATCCACATCATTTTCTTCCTCGTGATGCCATCTATTTTGTGAAGTGCACAAGTCCCTCCTGCAGCAAAGCACCCACACACATGATGCTGCCCCCCCGTGCTTCACGGTTGGGATGGTGTTCTTCGGCTTGCAAGCCTCCCCTTTTTCCTCCAAACATAATGATGGTCATTACAGTGGGGCAAAAAGTATTTAGTCAGCCACCAATTGTGCAAGTTCTCCCACTTAAAAAGATGAGAGAGGCCTCTCATTTTCATCATAGGTACACTTCAACTATGACAGACAAATGAGAAAAAAAATCCAGAAGATCCCATTGTAGGATTTTTTATGAATTATTTTGCAAATTTGGTGGAAAATAAGTATTTGGTCAATAACAAAAGTTTATCTCAATACTTTGTTATATACCCTTTGTTGGCAATGACAGAGGTCAAACGTTTTCTGTAAGTCTTCACAAGGTTTTCACCACACTGTTGTGTATTTTGGCCCATTCCTCCATGCAGATCTCCTCTAGACAGTGATGTTTTGGGGCTGTTGCTGGCAACACGGACTTTCAACTCCCTCCAAAGATTTTCTATGGGTTGAGATCTGGAGACTGGCTAGGCCACTCCAGGACCTTGAAATGATTCTTACGAAGCCATTCCTTCGACCCAGCCACGTTTCATCTTCAATGCCCTTGCTGATGGAAGGAGGTTTTCACTCAAAATTCACGATCATGGCCCCATTCATTCTTCCTTTACACGGATCAGTCGTCCTGGTCCCTTTGCAGAAAAACAGCCCAAAGCATGATGTTTCCACCCATGCTTCACAGTAGGTATGGTGTTTAGTTCCGGAGTTCCAAATTAAGCAGCAGCAGCTGAAAAGATGAGCTCCTACAAATATTGAAATTTAAATGTTTTTTTAGAGTAAAGTACATCGAAAAAAAATCAAAAGAAAAACTGCAAACTGAATAGGAGACCAAACAAGCAGCAAACAAAGAAGAAAGGCTTTTGAAAAGTAACAATTATACCGTTTTCTAGCTAGCTAAGTTTGTTTACCTGTTGCTAGGCAGTTGCTAGGGACATTCCTGAAAGAAGCTAGCTAGCTAACAAGGAGTGTCTAGTTGGCAGAAGAGAAGAAGGGACAAAGAAGGGACAAAGTGGACAAAATAAGGACAGAAGAAAAGGGAAAGGGGACATTAAGGTGAAGCAGTCCTCTAAAGACACAAAAGACAATAATACAAGAACAACACTTCTATTGCCTCTCCCTCTACGATACGCACTCCCGGTTTGGTTGGAGCGAGTAGTTGCATTCCGCTTTGCTCCACAGGTAGTATTACAGTAGTATTACATTTCATTTCATTACAGTACAACAGTTTGATTTGTTTGATCTTAGCTGGCTACATAGCCGTCTTTGTATCCAAGATAATTGTGTAGTCTAGAGTAATTGTCGAGGTTACCTAGCCAGTTAGAGGTTACCTAGCCAGCTACACTTTCAAACAAAGTCAACAACGCAGCCACTGCTAGCTAGCCTATTTCACCAGCCAGCAGTACTATATCATTTTAGTCAATAAGATTTTTTGCAACGTAAGCTTAACTTTCTGAACTTCGAGACGTGTAGTCCACTTGTCATTCAATCTTCTTTGCATTAGCGTAGCCTCTTCTGTAGCCTGTCAACTATGTGTCTGTCTATCCCTGTTCTCTCCTCTCTGCACAGACCATACAAACGCTTCACACCGCGTGGCCGCTGCTACTCTAACCTGGTGGTCCCAGCGCGCACGACCCACGTGGAGTTCCAGGTCTCAGGCAGCCTCTGGAACTGCCGATCTGCGGCCAACAAGGCAGAGTTCATCTCAGCCTATGCTTCCCTCCAGTCCCTCGACTTCTTGGACTGACGGAAACATGGATTACCACTGATAACACTGCTACTCCTACTGCTCTCTCCTCGTCTGCCCACGTGTTCTCGCACACCCCGAGAGCTTCTGGTCAGCGGGTGTGGCACTGGGATCCTCATCTCTCCCAAGTGGACATTCTCTCTTTCTCCCCTGACCCATCTGTCTATCGCCTCCTTTGAATTCCATGCTGTCACAGTTACCAGCCCTTTCAAGCTTAACATCCTTATCATTTATCGCCCTCCAGGTTCCCTTGGAGAGTTCATCAATGAGCTTGACGCCCTGATAAGTTCCTTTCCTGAGGATGGCTCACCTCTCACAGTTCTGGGTGACTTTAACCTCCCCACGTCTACCTTTGACTCATTCCTCTCTGCCTCTTCTTTCCACTCCTCTCCTCTTTTGACCTCACCCTCTCACCTTCCCCCCTACTCACAAGGCAGGCAATACGCTTGACCTCATCTTTACTAGATGCTGTTCTTCCACTAATCTCATTGCAACTCCCCTCCAAGTCTCTGACCACTACCTTGTATCCTTTTCCCTCTTGCTCTCATCCAACACTTCCCACACTGCCCCTATTCGGATGGTATCTGCGCCGTCCAACCTTCGCTCTCTCTCCCCGCTACTCTCTCCTCTTCCATCCTATCATCTTTTTGCTTTTCCAACCTATCTCTGATTCTGCCTCATCAACCTCCTCTCTCCTTTCTGCATCCTTTGACTCTCTATGTCCCCTATCCTCCAGGCCGGCTCGGTCCTCCCTCCTGCTCCGTGGCTCGACGACTCATTGCGAGCTCACAGACAGGGCTCCGGGCAGCCGAGCGAAGAGGGGAAAACTCGCCTCCCTGCGGACCTGGCATCCTTTCACTCCCTCCTCTCTACATTCTCCTCTTCTGTCTTGCTGCTAAAGCCAATTTCTACCACTCATTCCAAGCATCTGCCTCTAACCTAGGAAGCTCTTTGCCACCTTCTCCTCCCTCCTGATCCTCCTCCCCCTCCCTCCCCTCCTCCCTCTCTGCTGATGACTTCGTCAACCATTTTGAAAAGAAGGTCGACGACATCCGTCCTCGTTTGCTAAGTCAAACGACACCGCTGGTTCTGCTCACACTGCCCTACCCTGTGCTTTGACCTCTTCTCCCCTCTCTCTCCAGATGAAATCTCGCGTCTTGTGACGGCCCGGCTCCCGCCCACACAACCTGCGTCCTCCCTCCTCTCCTCGACTCCTCCCTCTCCCTCTCTTCTCTCATCCATTTCCGAGACCTTCTCCCCTACCGTCACCCTCATCAACTCATCCTTGACGCTGGTTACGCTCCTTCCTGTCTTCAAAGAAGCGAGGTTGCACCCCTTCTGAAAAAACCTACCATCGATCCCTCCGATGTCAACAATACAGACCAGATATTCCCTTCTTCTTTTCTCTCCAAAACTCTTGAACGTGCCGTCCTTGGCCAGCTTCCTGCTATCTCTCTCAGAATGACCTTCTTGATCCAATCAGTCAGGTTTCAAGACTAGTCATTCAACCTGAGGACTGCTCTTCTCTGTGTCACGGAGGCGCTCCGCACTGCTAAAGCTAACTCTCTTCCTTCTGCTCTCATCCTTCTAGACCTATCGGCTGCCTTTGATACTGTGAAAACATCAGATCCTCCTCTCCACCCTCTCCGAGCTGGGCATCTCCGGCGCGGCCACGCTTGGATTGCGTCCTACCCTGACAGGTCGCTCCTACCGACAGGTGGCGTGGGCGAGAATCTGTGTCCGCACCACGTGCTCTCACCACGTGGTGTCCGCCAGGGTCTTTTCGTATGAGCCCTCTCCTATTCTCGCAGTATTACACCAAGTCACTTGGCTCTGTATAATCCTTCACATGTGTTCTCCTATCATTGCTATGCAGACATGACACTAATTAATTTCTTCCTTTCCCCCCTCTGATAACCAAGGTGGCTGTGTAGATCGTCGATCTGCTGCGATGTCTGGCAGACATATCAGTGTGGATGACGGATCACCACCTCAAGCTGAACCCGGCAAAGACGGAGCTGCTCTTCTCCCGGGAAGGACTGCCCGTTCCATGATCTCGCCATCACGGTTGACAACTCCATTTTGGTCTACCTCCCAGAGTGCTAAGACCTTCGTGACCTTGTACACAGTCTGTCGTTCAAACAACATCAGGCTGTGATCTAAACCCGTTACCAGCCTAAGGTCTTGCCTAGTCATCTAACATTTCGCAATCGCTGGAGTACGACCCGCCTCACGCAGGAAGCGGCGCAGGTCCTAATCCAGGCACTTGTCATCTCCCGTCTGGATTACTGCAACTCGCTGTTGGCTGGTCGCCCTGCCTGTGCCATTAAACCCTACAACTCATCCAGAACGCCGCAGCCCGTCTGGTGTTCAACTTTCCCAAGTTTCTCTCACGTCACCGCCCTCCTCCGCTCCTCTCCACTGGCTTCCAGTTGAAGCTCGCATCCGTTACAGACCATGGTGCTTGCCTACGGAGCTGTGAGGGGAACGGCACCTCCGTACCTTCAGGCTCTGATCAGGCCCTACACCCAAACAAGGGCACTGCGTTCATCCACCTCTGGCCTGCTCGCCCCTCCTCCTCTGAGGAAGTACAGTTCCCGCTGCTAGGCCCAGTCACAAACTGTTCGCTGCTCTGGCAACCCCAATGCAGTGGAGCAAACTCCTCAGACGCCAGGTCAGCGGAGTCAATCACCACCTTCCGGAGACACCTGAAACCCCACCTCTTTAAGGAATACTATAGGAGATAGGATAAAGTAATCCTTCTAACCCCCCCCCCCCCTTAAAAGAGTTAGATGCACTATTGTAAAGTGGTTGTTTCCACTGGATATCATAAGGTGAATGCACCAATTTGTAAGTCGCTCTGGATAAGAGCGTCTGCTAAATGACTTAAATGTAAATGTAAATGTGTTCTTTTGGATACTCAGCATTCTTTGTGTCCTCAAACACGACGAGTTGAGTTTTTACAAAAAGTTCTATTTTGGTTCATCTGACCATATGACATTCTCCCAATCTTCTTCTGGATCATCAGAATCCTCTGCTAGTGGAAACTCTTTTCAGAACGGGCCTGGACAGTGTACTTGGCTTTAAAGCAGCGGAGGACACGTTTCTGGCACTGCAGGATTTGGATTCTGGCGGGGATCCAACTTGGCCTGCGGCTGTTAGTAGTCGTGTTATGATGGTAGGCTTTGTTTACTTTGGTCCAGCTCTCTGCAGTCGTACTTCCACTAGCTTCCCCCGCGTGTGGTTCTGGGTATTCTATTGTCCTGATGTGTTTGGCTCTACCGTCTCCTGGTTGAATCATTTTTTGTCGGTTGCGGTGCTGTTTGAGCCTCCAGAATGTGATGTGTGGCGATTTTCGGGTGTGGTTCATGTGCTCATGTGTTGCTTCTTCATTGTCTCCTATGAAGGTTGCTTGCCACAGTTGAGATTTTTCCTTCAAATCCAAAGCTTGTGCGTTACCTTTTGCTAGACTCCTTCAGTGCTGTTTCCTCCAGACTCTGTGGCTCTGACAGCTTGGGTGGTCGGTACATCATTTTCGTTGTTCGTGTGTCCTTTGGACAGCTCTTTGGTCTTGGGCATAGTGAGTTGCTGTGGAATGTGGGAGGCTGTTTTGAGGTTGTGGACAGGTGTCTTTTTCCCTTGATAGTGTTCAATAAGAAGTTGCATAGCATTTGTTGCCGATTGACATACAGTGTGGGTAGCGAGGTGGGCTGTGAGGTAGCAGGAGTGGGTTAGCCTCTTGGATAATGAAGAGCAGTGAAATCTGTTGGTGATTTAGCGGCATGAAATTTAGTTGCTGTGTGGTTGTAGGGTGAGCCAATGATTACTTTATGTCGTCTCTACTCCTTTAATTTGGCATATCCAATAAATTAACTATCTGTACAAATTTAGTTCGCCTACAAATGGGTGTTAGTGTTATCTGTAGTTGTTTTCCTTCAGTTTTGTCTGTCATAGTTCTTGAAGGTGTGTGTTTACCTTATGATGAGTATATTAACACGGCCTCTCTCATCTTTTTTAAGTGGTCTAAGAAGCTGCTTCAATTGGGTGGGCTGACTGAAATATTTTTGGCTCCACTTGTGTGGCTCCTCTATACAGCTTCTTACTTTGGTTTGTGTTCCATGTTCGATGTTTCAGACCAGAGGACATTTCTCCAAAAAGTACAAATCTGTTGTTCCCCTATGTGCGGGTTGCCAAAATTGTCGATTTGGAGTCTGGCTTTTGTTAGTTGGTGGTGTTCTGGTTCGCTGGTTTCGCTCTAGGCGTCGGCTTTCTTCCTAC
>NW_019943799.1:61076-77807 GCF_002910315.2 Salvelinus sp. IW2-2015
GGTTCACATTACACATTGGTTAACAGGTGTT
The DNA here is from genome assembly GCF_002910315.2 of Salvelinus sp. IW2-2015. NCBI lineage: Eukaryota > Metazoa > Chordata > Actinopteri > Salmoniformes > Salmonidae > Salvelinus > Salvelinus sp. IW2-2015. Next base: position 61,108 of record NW_019943799.1, read on the forward strand.
ATTGGTCACATACACATGGTTAACAGGTGTTATTGGACACATTACACATGGTTAACAGGTGTTATTGGTCACATACACATGGTTAACAGGTGTATTTGGTCACATACAACATGGTTAACAGGTGTTATTGGTACTACACATTGGTAACAGATGTGATTGTACATACACATGGTTAAACAGGTGTTATTGGTCAACATACACATGGTTAACAGGTGTTATTTGGTCACATACACATGGTTAACAGGTGTTATTGGTCACTCACATGGTTAACAGGTGATTGGACATACACATGGTTAACAGGTGTTATTGGTCACATACACATGGTTAACAGGTGTTATTGGTCACATACACATGGTTAACAGGTGTTATTGGTCACATACACATGGTTAACGGTGTTATTTGGTCACATACCACATGGTTAACAGGTGTTATTGGTCACATACACATGGTTAACAGGTGTTATTTGGTCACGATACACTGGTTAACAGGTGTTATTAGTCACATACACATGGTTAACAGGTGTTATTGGTCACATACACATGGTTAACAGGTTGTTATTGGCACATACACATGGTAACAGGTGTTATTGGTCACATCACATGGTTTACAGGTGTTATTGGTCACATACACATGGTTAACAGGTGTTATTGGTCACATACACATGGTTAACAGGTGTTATTGGTCAACTACACATGGTTAACAGGTGTATTGGACACATACACATGGTTAACAGGTGTTATTGGTCACATACACATGGTTAAAGGTGTTATTGGTCACATTACCATGGTTAACAGGTGTTATTGGTCACATACACATGGTTAACAGGTGTATTGGTCACATACACTTGGTTAACAGGTGTTATTTGGTCACATACACATGGGTAACAGGTGTTATTGGTCACATACACATGGTTAACAGGTGTTATTGGTCACATTACACATGGTTAACGTGTATTGGTCACATACACAGGTTAACAGGTGTTATTGTCACATACACATGGTTACAGGTGTTATTGGTCACATACACATGGTTAACAGTGTTATTGGCACATACACATGGTTAACAGGTGTTATTCACATACACATGGTTAACAGGTGTTATTGGTCACATACACATGGTTAACAGGTGTTATTGGTCACATACACATGGTTAACAGGGTTATGGCACATACACATGGTTAACTGGTGTTATTGGTCACATACACATGGTTAACAGGTGTTATTGGTCACATACACTTGGTTAACAGGTGTTATTGGTCACATTACACATTGGTAACAGGTGTTATTGGAGTGTAGCAAAATGCTTGTGCTTCTAGTTCTGACACTGCAGCAATATCTAACATGTAATCTAACAATTCCACAACAACTACCTAATACACACAAATCTAAGTAAAGGAATGGAATATGAAAATATACATATAACTATATGGATGAGCAATGACCAGCGCATAGGCAAGATGCAATAGATGGTATAAAATACAGTACGTGTCACATCTCTCCTTGCTACGCCCTCTTGTGTTCATCCGGTGTCCTTGACCTGCAGCCACTCCCCAGTACCTCTCTCTCCCCTCTTCTGTGTGTGATTGTGTGGTTGGAGACAGGTGTGCTGGAGTCAGAGCAGATCCCCATCAGCTGCAACCCATTCCATAATCAAGACCTCTACAAATACTCAGTCCTGCCACGTCCATTCTGCCAGATCGTAATTTCTGCTCAGCCAGTTTATGCTTCTAGCATTACGATTATTGAAGATCCTGTTACCCTGCTGTGCCTGTTTCCCTGCCTGGCGCTGTTTATCCTCTCCACTGCAGTTTTGCCACTCTGACTCTGTCTCCTGTTCCACACCCTGCTACCCTGTTGTGGTTTCAGCACACTACTAATCTCTTGGATTCACCTCCGGACCTGCTAACCTTGTTCCAATCAAAGTCAAATACTTATTTTCACCATAATTTGCAAATAAATTCATATAAAAATCCTACAATGGATTTTCTGGATTTTTTTCTCATTTTGTTTGTCATAGTTGAAGTGTACCTATGATGAAAATTACAGGCCTCTCTCATCTTTTTAAGTGGGAGAACTTGCACAATTGGTGGCTGACTAAATACTTTTTGCCCCACTGTATGTCCAAACAGTTCTATTTTTGTTTCATCAGACCAGAGGACATTTCTACAAAAAGTACAATCTTTGTCCCCATGTGCAGTTGCAAAACGTAGTCTGGCTTTTTTATGGTGGTTTTGGAGCAGTGGCTTCTCCTTGCTGAGCGGCCTTTCAGGTTATGTCGATATAGGACTCGTTTTACTGTGGATATAGATACTTTGTACCTGTTTCCTCCAGCATCTTCACAAGGTCCTTTGCTGTTGTTCTGGGATTGATTTTCACATTTCGCCCAAAGTACGTTATCTCTAGAAGACAGAACACATCTCCTTCCTGAGCGTATGATGGCTGCGTGGTCCCATTGTGTTTATACTTACGTACATTGTTTGTACAGATGAACGTGGTACCTTCAGGCATTGGAAATTGCTCCCAAGGATGAACCAGACTTGTGGAGGTCTACAATTTCTTTTTCTGAGGTCTTGGCTGATTTCTTTTGATTTTCCCATATGTCAAGCAAAGAGGCACTGAGTTTGAAGGTAGGCCTGAAATACATCCACAGGTACACCTCAATGACTCAAATGATATCAATTAGCCCATCAGAAGCTTCTAAAGCCATGACATCAATTTCTGAATTTTCCAAGCTGTTTAAAGGCACAGTTAATGTATGTCATCTTCTGACCACTGGAATTGTGATACAGTGAATTATAAGTGAATAATCTGTCTGTAAACAATTGTTGGACAAATTACTTGTGGCATTGCAACAATGTAGATGTCCTAACCGACTTGCCAAAACTATAGTTTTTTAACAATACATTTGTGGAGTGGTTGAAAAACAAGTTTTAATGACTCCAACCTAAGTGTATGTATACTTCTGACTTCAACTGTATGTAAATTAGTTATGTCTGTATTTCATTTTCAATAAATTTGCCAACATTTCTAAAAACATGTTTTCACTTTGTCATTATGGGGTATTGTGTGTAGATGGGTGAGATTTTAGTTTTTTAATCAATTTTGAATTCAGACTGTAACAACAAAATGCATTGTTTCTGAAGGCACTGCATGTACAGAGTAATCATTTTAATGGTGAACAACCATTGGTCTACCCATAAGGCATTCAAKATCATCACTTATCAGGTTGAACACTTTCCCTGTCCCAGGCAATGACACAGGGTTTTGTGTGTGATGATCATGGTGTGTGTGGATGGGTCTCTGTAGTCTAGACATTGATACAGGGTTCTATGTGTGAGGGTGTGGATGGATCTATGTAGTCCAGACATTGACACAGGGGTCTGTGTGTGTGAAGGACATTGAGTGTGTTTGGATGGGTCTCTGTAGTCCAGACATTGACACAGGGTTCTGTGTGTGTGAAGGACATTGAGTGTGTTTGGATGGGTCTCTGTAGTCCAGACATTGACACAGGGTTCTGTGTGTGTGAAGGACTTTGAGTTTGTGTGGATGCGTCTCTGAAGTCAAACAAACCTTGTTACATGAAGGCAAGCCACAGTAACAGAATTACAAGTTATGTCACTATGGCAACAGGAAAGCACTAAGATTAGTCAACAGCGATGATATCAGTACTTGATGTCCTTGTGCTGCTCTGTCAATCTGACATTTTGACTGAGCAGCCCAATTATCAAATCAAATCAAAGTTTATTTGTCACGTGCGCCGAAATCAACAGGTGTAGACCTTACAGTGAAATGCTTCCTTACAGGCTCTAACCAATAGTGCAAAAAAGGTATTAGGTGAACAATAGGTAAGTAAAGAAATAAAACAACAGTAAAAAGACAGGCTATATACAGTAGCGAGGCTATAAAAGTAGAGAGGCTACATACAGACACTGGTTAGTCAGGCTGATTGAGGTAGTATGGACATACATGTACATACTACCTCAATCAGCCTGACTAACCAGTGTCAATGTGATATGGTTAAAGTGACTATGCATATATGATGAACAGAGAGTAGCAGTAGCGTAAAAGAGGGGGTGGTGGGTGGCGGGACACAATGCAGGTAGCCCGGTTAGCCAATGTGCGGGAGGACACTTTGGTTGGTCGGCCCAATTGAGGTAGTATGTACATGAATGTATAGTTAAAGTGACTATGCATATATGATAAACAGAGTAGCAGCAGCGTAAAAAGAGGGGTTGGGGGGCACACAATGCAAATAGTCTGGGTAGCCATTTGATTACTTGTTCAGGAGTCTTATGGCTTGGGGTAAAAACTGTTGAGAAGCCTTTTTGTCCTAGACTTGGCACTCCGGTACCGCTTGCCATGCGGTAGTAGAGAGAACAGTCTATGACTGGGGTGGCTGGAGTCTTTGACAATTTTTAGGGCCTTCCTCTGACACCGCCTGGTGTAGAGGTCCTGGATGGCAGTCTGCTTAGCCCCAGTGATGTACTGGGCTGTACGCACTACCCTCTGTAGTGCCTTGCGGTTGGAGGCCGAGCAATTGCCGTACCAGCCAGTGATGCAACCAGTCAGGATGCTCTCGATGTTGCAGCTGTAGAACCTTTTGAGGATCTCAGGACCCATGCCAAATCTTTTTAGTTTCCTGAGGGAGAATAGGCTTTGTCGTGCCCTCTTCACGACTGTCTTGGTGTGTTTGGACCATTCTAGTTTGTTGTTGATACCAAGGAACTTGAAGCTCTCAACCTGTTCCACTACAGCCCCATCGATGAGAATGGGGGCGTGCTCGGTTCTCCTTTTCCTGTAGTCCACAATCAATTAATGTGCGTTTGAGTGTGTGACTGTGCGTGTGTGTGGGGGGGGGTGGGGGGTTCCTGCTCTTCCATGTAATGTGTATGAGTCAGTGTGCAAGTCTAGCATGTGTATTATATATCACCATGGATGTGAGAGTGATGTATGTATCGCCATGGTTACCCAGTGTCTATAGAACATGGTCAGTTGCTCCCATTCCGATCCTGCTTTGTGGACAACACTCCACTCATACTCCGTAAACTGCCTCGTCATGATACAGAAATACTCTGGGACAGAACTGCTACCTGGASACAGAGGGAGGGAGAGACAGGTTTATAATAAAATACACACACAAACCTGAGGGTTTGAGCTCTGATAGTAAGGAAACAGTTGAGGGAGGAMAGGTTGAAATGGAGAGTAAAGCAACACACAGACACACCTACTTTGTTTGGGATCATCACTTTCTCTCCAACTATTTTTAAACACACAGATGGAACGGAAAGCGGCAGGAAATCCCTYTGATAGAGCACTGCCAAACCACTCTCAGGGAATAGGAAAGACAACAGTGGCATCATGTGGTGAAGAACGGAACTGCAGGACACTTAAAATAAATATTTTTGATGGGGCAATGTGGGTGTTAAGTGTGTGCTTTATCTCTCGCTCTGTCGCAATCCTTAGTCTTTTCCTCCAGGGAATGAGGCTATGTAGAGCGCTCAACCCTTTCAGATGAAGAGGTCTAGGRTTATTTGAAGGGTATTTGGTGATTTTAAAGGGGGATTTGGGAGAAGCCGYTGGCGGTGTGCTCGTGGGAGGAAATGCAGACTGTGCTCAAATCTTAAAGTGTGGCAAGTGAAGTGTGTGATAATGAATGGAAAACAGAATGGAACAAAACAAGCAAACGTTGTAGTAGAAGACAAGGACCGGCCCAATAATGCATTTCTTATTGGACTGTGTTTTTTAGACAAGGACATTCATTTGGGAAAACCATTAGTCACATCGAGGACTGTGAAGAAAGCAGTGGGAAAGGTGCATTCAATCAAGGTGACAAGAAGCGAGTTTATATTGGTCAATTGTGTGGATGAAGAACAGAAGAAGCGTGCGAAGGAGGTGGCTATACTGTCCACGTCAGAAGTCACCTGTATGCGGCACAGTTGATGGCMCGCCGGACCTCGGGCTAGAAGGTCGAGGGTTCGAGACCTGATCCCTGCTGTTTCATTACAATACCATAGAAGAAAGAAGAAGATATTCAAGAACATGGCAAGTTATTATTTTCTATAGGAATAACACATTCAACGGACCATGGCTGATTTGGCAAACATTAACTGTCCGATTCTCTTTCTCCCTGCGCTGCACACACCGGGCTGCCAGCAGCCACTCGGACAGAGTCCACGAGTCACACCGGAATGCCCAGCGCACGCCTCCCTTTAAGGCCAGTTTTAGTGAAGAACCGGTAGACAGAAGTTCCACTTTTAGCTAACGTCACCTCTCGATTTGCATTTGGCTAGCACTGACAGCTTCTGTGAAGTATCTAGCCATTTTAGTTAACTGCTAGCTGTGAGGCAAGTGTGTCAGCATTTTAAACACTGTAAATGCCGCAAACCACAAAAACATAGTTAACTAGCAACGCATGAGAGCTTGATAAGGCAGAATGTCACCTGAACAGTAGTGTTTGCTACACTTCAAGAACATGACAGCTAGCTATAACAACACATGACTTGTGGACCCACATCCGGAACAACTGATGGGGGTGGAACGTTGCACGTCAAAATTGGTGGTAGCAATGGACGGACCAATGGGAAGGATGTTTACAGTGCGTCTCAAAAATGGGTCGTTCCGATTCAGATTTTGGCGTTGATGAGCATCGGATTTATTCTCTACGATTGATAAGGTGAGTTATTTAACAAAAATCATACATAGCATTAAGTAGTCGAGCGTTGCCATTTCGGCRTAATGAAAATGATCTGTGGAGGTTTGAGTTTTTACGGTGTAAACGTGATGGTGTGCATGTTAGCTAGCTACTGTAGCTAACGGATCAACAAACAACGCCGATTAGGCTACGTTACCAAGCTAACTGASGCTTTTCACAAAAAGCATAATGCAAAGCACTACACTGAGTTTTACATAGTCCAAACTGGAACCTATCCTGATCCCCGTCTCACCTCAGAAAATAGAGAGAGAAGACAGCTATGATAACTAGCTGTTCCKCCATCATTCAATCGTCGCCCCAAATAAATGAAAAACAACATGATTGTGGCATGGTTTGAAATGATGGTTGCCTGCAAGCACATCTTTGTTCCTACGATACTCAGAAATATACAGCAGTCTTCTTACACATGCAGTCTCTTGGGTCTGTCAAAGCATGTGTTTGTCCTGTGACAGATAAAGATACAGAACAGACCCATTTTGAGTTGTATTGAAGATAAGTTTACCACCATTTTGATCACCTAATCACTCTCTGGTTGCTCTCTTCTCCTGTGTTTGTCTTTCAGGAGGAAGCTGAGCTCTGTTCTGGTTGCCTGAGGACACCTGCTGTACCTGTGCTGTGTGAACCTTGGCCTTTGCGTGAACTAAGGGAGTGTGTCACCTGAGGCAGGACAGCGGGATTCTTCTTAACCTTCATCCATCGATCTATAACACTCACTTCTTGAAGTCCAAGCTAGCCTGACTGCTCTCTCCCTCTCTCTGTATCTATTCATCCATCCATCCCTCTTTRACCCTTCTCCATGCCTTTGCCCAATTATGTCCCTGTCACTTCCAGAGTCCCTCTGTAAMACTTCTGTCTCTCCATCCCTCCGTGATCTATCTCTCTGTCCACCTGTGTGTGCGCCCCTCCTGACCGCCAGGCTGGATTTCCTGCAGATGAAACACTTGAAGAGGAAGAGGAAGAGTAACTACAGCGTTCGTGAGACGCAGGCGCTGATCCGGGAGATCCACAAAAGACGAGACGTGCTGTTCTCCCGCCAGCAGAACACCGCCATCAACGAGCTGAAGAGACGAGCCTGGGAGGAGGTAGCAGGAGGCGTCAACGCACTGGGAGAGGGCGAGCTACGCACATCTTCAGAGGTGTGTGCTAGGAGAGGACTTCCATACTGACAAATGATGTTGTAAAAGAGACGGTGTTGTAGTCTTCAAGTCCGGTCTCTGGACCGCATATTGAGTGTCTCGTGTCAGATACATTTCTACTCTGTTTTGACTTGGTCTCGGACAGTGAGGACTCGTAATTTCTTCCAGAGATCAGTGAAATAAGAAAATGAATAATTGTCAGCTCCCATCCAGTCAGCACATAAACACGCTTTGCAAGCCCAAATATCCACTCTCCTTTAATGACAAATTAGTATTTTATCGCCTATTGAAACCTGGGCTTCCTACTTTAATCATATACTGTCCTTTACTTTGGTTGAAAAATATCCGTCGCGCTTGTCAGAATCTCCTTGATTTGTTGGGAGGGAAGAGTGGGGGGAAATTGTTTGAAAGTTGCACGCTCATTATTAGTAAGGGGAGACCAGGGGAAGTTGTACTTTTTAAAATCTAGTATAAACCTGTTTGGGTTAGTGATCATTTGTAGTGGCTCTCTGTTTGCCCTCAGCATGCTTTTTCTTCTCACCATTCTCAATGTCTAAAGAATCCATACGTTCTTCTGAAATATTAACACAGAAATACTGGACATTTTCAACTGTTAAGACTGGGAGGGGGGCGAGGTTGTCGGAGACCGAGTCAAAAATGTGAGTCCAGTTCAAGACCATGATTGTGAGTGTCAAATCCCCACCATGAGTTTGACTTGGTTTGCTCCGGTCTTGGTCTTGATTTAGGTGGTCTCGAACACAACACTGAAAAGATAGCATGAAGTATCCGACATACAAGGGCCGCATTTCAATAGTTTCATTCAGCCCCATTCACTGGAAGSAGTTCCATTGGGCTCCTCCTTCCCAGTACAGATTTACCTATACTTCCGGATGAATCTTGAGAGTTGTGACATCACCACTGTTTGTAATGGTTGTGTGTGGTTCCAGGTGAAGCGGCGTTACCTGGACTGGCGGTCGCTAATGAAGAGGAAGCAGCTCCGTGCTGAGCTGTCTCTCTCCACGGGGCTGAAGGCAGAGTATGATCCGTCCTCCCCTGAACACAACGCCTCACTGGGCTCAAGGGACCAGTCGCTCGACCTCTCTAGCTTTCCCAAGGAGTCCCAGTGCGACTGGCAGGACCTGGCGGATCTTGGAGAGCCCAGCGGACACGCAATGTCTACAGGGATTAAGATGGAGGAGGAGGCCAATGGATACAGGGTGAGGATCTCTGTGTGTGTGTGCATTAGTGATTTGTGGGTTGAATAAAGGGTAAACAATGTAATTTTTTTTTTTGTAAATGTAGAATTCTTGTGAAATTCATATTCATAGGCTATATTGTGGTTTTTCTATCATTATTTTTATCTGGCGTTAGTGCGTAGCCTAAGCTTTATGGTCTAACTGTAGCGTGCCAAATACACCAATTGACAAATGCTTTTGGGAACTTGGGCAGAGATAGTTAACATCTGTCCGCTGAGGCAAAAAAGACAATGTCTAAGTTTAATTCAATAAGAGGAAAAGCTGCGACATGGAGAGTTGAAAATAAATCGAAGGCAGGGCAGTATTCCATGTTTAAAATATTTTTTTTTATTGATTTGGTTCAGTGGTAAAAGAGGATGATGGCAGTTGCCTATGTTATGTGTGATTGTGGTCGCTATACAAAATCGACAATTGCAAGACAMGGACTTCAAAATGTCAWGTSAARTGTACTGTTCGGYTGGGTTCAATGGAATAGTAGCCATTACTTAAATCTGGACACTGACTGTAGGTCTATAACCTCTCATKACGCCTAATAATATTAACTGGTGCAGAATTAAGCATTTCTCGCAGTAAAATMATACACCAAATGTACATTTTGACTTCGGCACAGGAGTGGATTAACTATAATTTATTTCAGGATCTTGAGAGAATGAATGCACGGTTAGGGACTGTCTGTATAGGTGGCGYTGCTATCTTTATCAGCATCATAAAAGCTGATAGTATTTCAATCACATGAAATATGCATCCAAGCCGAACTGAGATCTTATCAACAACATGTTGGGTCATTTTTAACAGCTTTTAATTTCCTTAAAAAACGGTCAAACTGATGTCATTTGAAAATGTTGCACAGAAAATGCTTTCTGTTTATTTTATGTTATAGCATTTTCTCCCCATCCCTAAAAGTCTTTGCTGCTCGAGAGAAGCAGAGATGAAATGGTGAAGAGAGAACAAACTTTACATACATCAACTAGATTTGACACATCCATTCTATCGATTTATGACATCATTCTGGTGAGCAAGGCTTTATTATTCTTCTAGGCCTGTCAAAAAAAGGCCTGTCCAAAAAAATCCGCCATCTGACTGTACAGGGCATTTTCTATATTGCGGGTCGGTGTGGGCCTCAGATTTTCACTTTATCACATTTTTATATAGATTTTTTTTATTTCACCTTTATTTAACCAGGTAGGCCAGTTGAGAACAAGTTCTCATTCACAACTGTGACCTGGCCAAGATAAAGCAAAGCAGTGRGACAAAAACAACAACACAGAGTTACACATAAACAAATGTACAGTCAATAACACAATAGAAATAATGTACAGTGTGTGCAAATGTAAAAGAGTAGGGAGGTATTTATATACGTAGGGAGGTACATATACTCGGGCTGTTGCGGATTGGGTTATTAGCAATTGTGAACAAACAGCTGACCCGCGCATCACTAGTGTGRGTGCCAGCATTTATGTATTGCGTTAATCAGTATATCAATGATCGGAGTCCCTCTGTCTCTGTGTTCCTCTCTCTCTGTCAGCTGGAGGGTGATAGCGGAGAGGGAGATGGTGAGGAGGAGGAGGAGGATGATGATGATGAAGAAGARTGTTTCCCCMCTCTCCTACCCGACATGGGAGAGCGCGATGTACGTATCCCGGAAGTCTTCTCACACATTGAGTTTGGAATGCTCAGTGCCTCAAAGGGGACGGCGACCTCGATAAATCGGGACCTCTCATTGGGCGGAATGGGCTTTGCTGGGTTAGGACTGGCCAATCACGAGAGTACGGGATTTCTGGTTGGTTTGGAGAAGCAGCGTGTGGAATTGGAGAAGCAGCGTCTGGCTGTGGAAACGGAGCGGCTTGCGGTGGAGAGAGAGAGACTCCTACTGGATAAGGAAAGACTGAGTCAGTCGGAGGTGGAGAGGGAGAGATTGCAGCTGGAGAAAGAGAGATTGCAGCTGGAGAAAGAGAGACTTAGGCTGTTGCTCATGAACCAATCAGAACGGGCTGCTGCTCCCCCCCAGCAAGGCCCTCCCTCCTCCTCCACCCCTACCACCTCATCTTCCTCTGCTGTGGATGGACAGAATGAGAGAAAGGAGAATAAACCCTTGCTTTCTATGATAGATCTGGAGGGCGAGAGACGGAGCCTGGAGAAGGACAGATTGCAGTTAGAGAAAGAGAGGCTGCAGTTCTTTAAGTTTGAGTCTGGACGACTGCAGATAGAGAGGGAGAGACTAGAGGTGGAGAGAATGCAGCTTTACAAGGACCAGGGTCATTGAGAGAGGGAGGATAGGATTTCATCAAATAACATTTTGTCACATGCTTGGTAAACAACAGGTGTGGACTAACAGTGAAATGCTTACGGGCTGTTCCCAATAATGTAGAGAGAAAATAGAGAAATAATAGAAAAATGATGATGATACATAATTAGAAATGAAAAGCTTTGTTATATTCATGGGGTACCAGTACCAATTTGATGTGCAGGGGTACAAGGTAATTGAGGTACATACAGTGGCAAGAAAAAGTATGTGAACCCTTTGGAATTACCTGGATTTCTMCATAAATTAGACATAAAATTTGATCTGATCTTCATCTACAGTAAGTCACAACAATAGACAAACAGTCTGCTTAAACTAATAACATACAAATTATTGTATTTTTCTTGTCTTTATTAAATACATKATTTAAACATTCAGTGTAGGTTGGAAAAAGTACGTGAACTCTAGACTAATGACTTCTCCAAAAGCTAATTGGAGTCAGGAGTCAACTAACCTGGAGTTGAATCAATGAGACGAGATTGGAGATMTTGGTTAGAGCTGCCCTGCCCCATAAACACTCACAACATTAGTTTGCTATTCACAAGAAGCATTGCCTGATGTGAACCATGKCTCGAACTAAAGAGATCTCAGAAMACCTAAGATTAAGAATTGTTGCCTTGCATGAAGCTGGAAAGGGTTACAGAAGTATCTCTAAAAGTCAGTCCACGGGAAGACAAATTGTCTAAATGGAGAAATTTCAGCACTGTTGCTACTCTCCCTAGGAGTGTCCGTCCTGCAAAGATGACTGCAAGAGCCCAGCTCAGAATGCTCAATGAGGTTAAGGAGAATCCTAGAGTGTCAGCATCTTCCAGAGATTTCTGTAAGTCTTTAGCTAACATCTCTGACGAGTCTACAATWCGTAAAACACTAAACAAGAATGGTGTTCATGGGAGGATACCATGGAAGAAGTCACTGCTGTCCAAAAAAAACATTGCTGTACATCTGAAGTTCGCAAAAGAGAACCTGGATGTTCCACAGCGCTACTGGCAAGATATTCTGTGGACAGATGAAACTACAGTTGAGTTGTTTGGAAGGAACACACAACACTATGTGTGGAGAAAAAAAGGCACAGCACACAAACATCAAAACCCCATCCCAACTGTAAAGTATGGTGGAGGGAGCATCATGGTCTGGGGCTGCCTCAGGGCCTGGACAGCTTGCTATCATCGACGGAAAAATGAATTCCCAAGTTTATCAAGACATTTTCCAGGAGAATGTAAGGCGAATCTGTCCACCAATTGAGGCTCAATAGAAGTTAGGTGATGCAACAGGACAATGACCCAAAACACAGAAGTAAATCAACAACAGAATGGCTTAAACAGAAGAAAATATGCTTTCTGGAGTGGCCCAGTCAGTCCTGACCTCAACCCGATTTGAGATGCTGTGGCCTGACCTCAAGAGATCAGTTCACACCAGACATCCCAAGAATATTGCTGATCTGAAACAGTTTTGTAAAGAGGAATGGTCAAAAATTCCTGCTGACCGTTGTGCAGGTCTGATCCGTAACAACAGAAAACGTTTGGTTGAGGTTATTGCAGCCAAACGAGGGTCAGCCAGTTATTAAATCCAAGGGTTCACATACTTTCCCCACCCTGCACTGTGAATGTTTACACGGTGTGTTCAATGAAGACATGAACAATTTATAATTGTGTGTAATTAGTTTAAGCAGACTGTGTTGGTCTATTGTTGTGACTTAGATGAAGATCAGATAAATGTTATGACCCATTTATGCAGAAATCCAGGTKATTCTAAAGGGTTCACTTACTTWTWRMTKCKWKRYMWMGMAKYWAWAAGTAAGAATAAAGTGACAGATAATAAACAGTAGCAGCAGCATATGTGATGAGCATTAAGGGARATCTATGAGAGKAGTGCCTGGAAGAAGAGGTGGTCTRTATCTCAGTGWAGACAGGCCAGGTATGAGCCTCTATGAGCAGTCACCTCCATGGTCCACCTCCTGTCTGTCACAGACAGCTCCAATAGCTTGTTACTGTTCAGCTTGATCCACAATTGGTTGAAACGAGGTGAACAGCTCAACCAATCAGACAGTAAAACTATCAAACTGACCTTAGATCAGCAGGGCGTCTTCATCCTACTCCAGGTTGTTGGCAAAAGGATGTTATCCAGTTTTATTTCCTGTYGAGGCGGGATCAAGATTCAAACTGCCACTCAAACTCAGGAGCTGCTACCAATCACATTTAAAACATCTCCCTGCCAATCATTCTGTTATGTATGTGGACTTTGTTGCGTTAAGGAGATGTTAATTGAACAAATATAATCTGTGTCTACCACAGGAGGTTGGTGGCACCTTAATTGGGGAGGACAGGCTTATGGTAATGGCTGGAGCGGCATGGTATCAAATACATCAATCKCGTGGTTTCCATGTGTCTGATGCCATTCCATTCACTCTGTTCCAGATGTTATTGTGYACAGTCCTCCCCTCAGCAGCCTCCACTGGTGTCTACAATGTTTGTATAAAGTGAGTGGTTGTGTACTGGGAGAAACTGTAGTTTTTGTCCCTGGTGAAGTTTTGTGTAGCTCAGTACTACCGTCCATGTACTGCACAGGAAGTGGACAGTACTACCGTCCATGTACTGCACAGGAAGTGGACATAATGTAGAGTAGCTGTAAACGTAGAGTACAGAATGCTCTACAGTATGTGACTCAAACCAGGGTCATGTACAGAGATTCTTTAGACCAAACCTTTTGTCTTTTTGTAATGGTGCTATTTTGATTGTGTGTTTATGGTTTAGTACTATGCTGGAATGTTGTGTGTGTGGTGTTCTATATTAGCCCAGTCATCCAAGGAAAGAGTGAACCTGCAGAGATATTCAAGTCTACTTTAAGAGCGATGATAAAAGGATAATGTTGCCTATATGCTTTCTGCATCGCCATTAAGACTCACAATAAAGGATATAAATGAATAGTGTTATTTATTTTTAATTCTGCCAGTTTTTATGAATACATCTGGTGTGAACCCAAATTCACACTTAAATCAGCTGATACTCCATCTCTCTCTCTCTCTCTCTCTCATACAAACACAGCAGGCAGTTCAAATCACAAAGACTAGGGTTTTTTTCCCGCTTTGAGATTTTCTGTTGTCTGTTTCTGCAAGGAAAGCCTATGTGAAAGGATGTGCTTCAGCTGCTGACTGGTTTAGCCGTCTACGTCAAATTCTGTTTTATAAAATGGTCCTTTTTCACGTTTCAGTGTCTTCAATAAATAAACGATGAAATGTGTGAGCGACTGAATACTAAATAATTGCATCAGTTTGGCTGCTGAAAATATCCCCTCATATCTGTCCAGTAACATATTATATTGGTAATCATATCTGTCCAGTAACATATAATTGGTAATCATATCTGTCCAGTAACATATATATTGGTAATCATATCTGTCCAGTAACATATATATATGGTAATCATATCTGTCCAGTAACATATTATTGGTAATCATATCTGTCCAGTAACATATATATTGGTAATCATATCTGTCCAGTAACATATGTATTGGTAATCATATCTGTCCAGTAACATATATATTGGTAACATATATATTGGTAATCATATCTGTCCAGTAACATATATATTGGTAATCAATCTGTCCAGTAACATATATATTGGTAATCATATCTGTCCAGTAACATATATAATTGGTAACATATATTGGTAATCATATCTGTCCAGTAACATATATATTGGTATCATATCTGTCCAGTAACATATGTATTGGTAATCATATCTGTCCAGTAACATATATATTGGTAATCATATCTGTCCAGTAACAATATGTATTGGTAATCATATCTGTCCAGTAACATATATATTGGTAATCATATCTGTCCAGTAACATATATATTGGTAATCATATCTGTCCAGTAACATATATATTGGTAATCATATCTGTCCAGTAACATATATATATTGGTAATCATATCTGTCCAGTAAACATATATATTGGTAACATATATATTGGTAATCATATCTGTCCAGTAACATATATATTGGTAATCATATCTGTCCAGTAAACATATTATTGGTAATCATATTGTCATAACAATATCATATTGGTAATACCATATCTGTCCAGTAACATATATATGGTAATCATATCTGTCCAGTAACATATATATTGGTAATCATATCTGTCCAGTAACATATATATTGGTAATCATATCTGTCCAGTAACTATTGTACATATTTGGTAATCATATCTTCCAGTTAACATATATATTGGTAATCATATCTGTCCAGTAACATATATATTGGTAATCATATCTGTCCAGTAACATATATATTGGTAATCATATCTGACAAATGCAGCAAATGGCTCCAGAAGCAAACCGACTTCATGAAAATTCAACACGACAAATCGTATTGAATCATTTGCACTCTTGTCACATGTCTTTGTTTAGGTTTACATGAGTGGCAGCATCTTAAACAAGCACACCGTTGAACCGACTAAACACATTTAGTCATCTTTATCAAAGATGGCCTTTTAACAGCTTTTGGATCAAGATACGGCGGAGGGATGGGGTGGAGAGATGGGTGACAATGGGAGGGTAAGGAGAGGGTGGGTGAGAGAAAAGAGGGAGGGGTGAGAAGATAAAAAGGTGTGACAGTATTTTTAGGAGAGACAGTATTGATGTAGCAGAATGCTGTGAGAAGCATAGGGGACAGAATTAAAAAAGCACCACCTCTGGTGCAGAGAGAGAGGAAGACGGATGAGAGGAAAAGAAACGAGGGGAGGAGATGGAGAAGGAGAAGCAGAGAGGGATAGTGAGAGAGAGATACAAAAGGGAGAGGAAAGGAAATGAGGGGAGGAGATAGAGAAGGCAAAGCAGAGAGGGTTAGAGAGAGAGAAAGATACAAAAGGGAGAGGAAAGGAAACGAGGGTAGGAGATAGAGAAACAGAGTGATTGAGAGAGAGAAAGATACAAAGGAGAGGAGTAGGTATAGAGGTATAGAGCGAGGGATACATTGGGAGTGGGAGACAGGGAGAGAGGAAAGTCTGCAATTGTTCTGCAGAGGCAGTGAGGGAAGGGCATGTAAGTGTGTGTGGAGCAGTGAGAGGAGGGTGTGTGTGTGTGTGGGGGGGGTTAAGAGGTTTGGAGAGCTGTTCAAAAAGCCCATTTTGCTCTGCTGAAGAATAAATGGGAAATGCTTGTCAGTGATGACCCTGCATTAGTGTGTGAGATGTTCTGGGAGGGAGCTCTCCAACATGGCCCCTCTACAGCAGGGAGGGAGCTCTCCAACATGGCCCCACTACAGCAGGGAGGGAGCTCTCCAACATGGCCCC
>NW_019943799.1:78576-91571 GCF_002910315.2 Salvelinus sp. IW2-2015
CTCTCCAACATGGCCCCTCTACAGCAGGGAAGCTTTAACCCGTGCTCTGTTGAACCAGAGAAAACGCTAGGTTGTCCATTCATGTGGCTTCAGGTTACAATCTAAAACGCTCACGGATCTATAATGCAAATGTCAATATAAATGTAATGGAAATGTCAATGTTATCTTTAGTTATTGCCAATATTGTTATTGTCATCATTTATTTGGAAAATGTGTATCTACACCCTATTTCTGGGAGGGCTTTCTCCAAGAACTCTTCAGAGATAAACTATCATTTTGAAGTCACGCACACTACACACCACCCAAAATGCTGTCAGTGAAATAAATACTCAGAGAGAAAGCAGGGGTTGATATTTTACTAGAAAACGTAACCAAATACAAAGAAAGATTGTGTTAAACCCAGAAAACGCTGAAGTGGTTAGTAGCCAGCCAGCAGTCAACATGTCTGCTTCAAKAATACACAGATAGGATTGCCTGTCTGGGTTTTAGTTCATCTGGTGGGAGATTGAAAAATATAAAAATGAAATAATCTAAATGTCTTGTAAGTTCTAGAGGGTTAGGAGAGGGAGAGAGAATAAGACTAGGGCTCAGAGTGATAGTTTAAAGGCTGACTGGTRYTGTCAGTGCCTATAAGAGTCTAAAGGTCAAAGCTAGAGAAGGTCAAAGGTTTAATGTCAGGGGTTAGGTCAAGAGGACTCTGTGCAGTGACCCTCTCAGTGAGAGGAGAGATGAGGAGATACAGAGTGCTCAAAAGTCCAGGMCCAAGGCAATACTACCCCTGCAACTGCTGTCAATGCCACCAAACTCCACCATTCAGTTAGAACTCTTTCAGTCTAAATGTCTGGTACTTCATTTTGTTGTTATTTTTCTTTCTCCCTTCCCTCTTAGCCTCTCCAGACTGCTGTAATAGCCTTTAAAACAGAAGACGGTCAGACAAAAGAACACGGCTAGAGGATTAAACACAAAGAAGATCTGGGACTATTGTACGTACAGAGGCTATGTTCTCAATGATGGACAAAACAACAAAATAAAACAAAATGGGGAACAAACAACTAGAAAAAAAAAGGAGCATCTTGTGTGTTGCTGAAGATCTCTGCAAGAGTTGACCCTGTGTAAGTGATGTGTGTGTGTGTGTTTGTGGATGTGTTTGTGAGTGTCAGATTGACATTCAGTGTGGATTAGGACACACAAAGACTGTGGAAATGAATCTTTATCATTATCAAAACACCCTTTAACAGAACATATGTCATGGCCTCACTCAATGGTGATAATCTAATGTTCTATAGCTCTCTGTAGATGTATAGATATATATTCATTTGTACTGTATATAATATGTATTTAGAAAAAGGTGTATTCATAATTACAAGTGGCATTTTGTTATATTCATTATTGCAATGAATTATTACCTAAGATGGTTAAAAAAGAGAGGTGATTTCAGTTTTGCTACGCGGTTATTTACAACAGTTTAAAAAGCAAGCTTCTGATACAGTACCTCCCCCTCCACTGAAAAACAACATGGCTACGTCTCACTTGACACACCTCTTTAGACCAGAGGCCTAGCTGGCTAAATGTGGCCCTGGTCKAAAATAATGCCTTATGTTGGGGATAATGTCTCATTTGAGATMAACTTTGATACGTTTTCCTCACTTTTCACAGAATGTACAGCGTTTACCTGTGTTCCCCGCCCAGAGAAGTGATACATCTCATTGTTATTTATGGATCATTTCAATAACTATTACTCGTTTTGTAGGTTATTTCTACAAACCCCTGTGAATCCTACGGTTGTGTTAGCCGTGTGAGTTTGGAGATATCCATCGAGRTGTCGTCMWRTACGGTAACTTCAGTGATCTCTGCGTTGTTTTTGCGAGACGCTAACCAAAGTGTTGTAAGAAAGCATGTTCGTCTGACCAGTTCACGGCGAAAGAGCAGGTTTGTACAGTCCAATGTTTTCAGGTTTACAGTTTTCTGGTCTTATAAGAGATTCTCCTGCCGCTTATTCCTCGCAGGCAAGTGAAGATGATGAAGATTATGATGATGGTGGTGTTTGTCCTAAAGCATAGTTTCCTGGTATGGCGTCAGGGGTGTGGCTTGTTAGAGGACCCATTCTATCACGTCYGAGCAGATAAAGTCACATGTCTGCCTGTTCATGACGCTGCCCAAAGTCTTCGTCATCAACATCGCCATCTTTTTGTTTATTTCGGTTCCTGTGTCGTTAGTGTGCTGACACTGTCAGTTTGGCACCTTGTTGTCCTTGTTTCATGGAGCTCAAGTTAGGATTTTAGTGTGATGGTGATCATCATATTTGTCCCTCCTCTCTCCCTGTTGTTGCTGTTAGCTTGCTGGCGGTCTCTGGTCTGTGTGTCTGTGTGTGTGGCGTCGGGGTGGTAATGACGTAGCCGTGTGTGTGGTTAAGGCACAGTGTGTGTTTTTGGTTTTCAGGGTAGGCCCGATGGTAGGGTAAGCCCTGGGTGTCTGAGGGAGTGGCCAGCATGGACGGCCTTAGGGCAGTCCGGGGTTAAGACACGCCCATTCTCACCCACACTGCCCGTGATTGACAGCCGAGCCTTGTTCCGCATGGCTTCTGTGAAGGGCAGCTGGATGGGGTGATGAGAGAGGGAGGGGCAATGGGAGGAGAGAAGGAAAAGAAACACTTGAGTTTATATAATAGGACCCTAATGAATCAAATACATCAATCACCGTGCAAACATAGGAAAACACAAATACACACACACACACATCTCACGCACACACATTCCACGAGCATTAGCATTGAAACATACAGGTAACTGCCAAAATAAAGGAAAAAGTTGGGTAAAAGTGGGATACAAAGTATACCGAACAAAATTATGAATGCAACATGCTTCAATTTCAAAGATTTTACTGAGTTACAGTTCATAGAAGGAAATGGAGGTCTTGGGCTGACGTGGTTACACATGGTCTGCGGTTGTAAGGCCAGTTGGACGTACTGCCAAATTCTCTAAAACGGCTTATTGTTAAGAAATCAACATTCAATTCGCTGGCAACAGCTCTGTTGAACATTCCTGCAGTCAGCATGCCATTTGCACTCTCCCACAAAACTTGAGAAATCTGTGGCATTGTGTTGTGTGACAAAACTGCACATTTTAGAGTGGCCTTTTATTGCCCCCAGCACAAGGTGCACCTATGTAATGATCATGCTGTTTAATCAGCTTCTTGATATGCTACACCTGCCAGGTGGATGGATTATCTTGGCAAAGTAGAAATGCTCACTAACAAGGATAGAAACAAATTTGTTCACAACATTTGAGAGAAATTAGCTTTTTCTGCTTTCTGGGTCCTTTTATTTCAGCTCATTAAACATGGGACCAACACTTTACATGTTGCATTTATATTTTTGTTCAGTATATATTTAAAGCACGTGCTTCCACAATGGTGTGGTTCCTGAGTTAATTAATTAAGCAGTTAACATCCCATCATGCTTTGGGTAATGTATACAAATGCCCAGTTGCCTATTATTTTGGCTACCATGGCTAGAAGAAGAGATCTCAATGACTTTGAAAGCGAGGTCTCAAAGAAGCATTGAGGGGGGAGGGTGTGTGTGTGGGTGTGGGTGTGTGTGAGAGAGAGAGAGAGAGAGAGAGAGAGAGACCAGATTTCAACCAAATTGAACACTTATGGGAGATTCTGGAGTGGCACCTGAGACAGAGATTTCCAACACCATCAACAAAACAGCAAATGATGGAATTTCTCATGGAAGAATGGTGTCAAATTCCAGACACATGCAGATTCTARGCCAAGGCGCATTGAAGCTGTTTTGGCCGCTCGCTGTGACCCAACGCCCTATTAAGACACTTTATGTTGGTGTTTCCTTTATTTTAGGCAGTTACCTTTATCTAAACTAACATTGTATAAAAAAGGCAGGCAACAACAAACACACAGATGCTCAGGATACGTTTCAAATACGTTTGGGTTAGACATCTGCATTTCAAGGTGACCATGCATTTCTTGGGTCTTGGTTTGAAAAACATGGATGGTCAGGTTTTGTATAGTAAAGTGAGGATTTGTACAGTAAAGTTAGGTTTTGTACAGTAAAGTGATGTTTTGTACAGTAAGGTGAGTTTTTACCAGTACATAGTGAGGATTTTGTACGTAGTATTGTACAGTAAGGTTAGGTTTTGTACATAAGTAGATTGTAGTAAGTTCGGTGTTGCTAGTCGTAAGTGCAGATTTTGTACAGTAAAGTGAGGTTTTGTACAGTAAAGGTTTGAGGTGTGTTTGTACAGTAAGGTGAGGTTTTGTACAGTAAAGTGAGGTTGTGTTATTCAGTAAGGTGAGGTTTTGTACAGTTAAGGTGAGGTTCTTGTACAGTAAGTGAGGTTTTGTACAGTAAAGTGAGGTTTTTGTGACCAGTAACAGTGAGGTTTTCTACAGTAAGGTGAGGTTTTGTACAGTAAGGTGAGGTGTTGTACAGTAAGGTGAGGTTTTGTACAGTAAGGTGAGGTTTTGTACAGTAAAGTTTTGGAGGAAAAGGGGAAGTGAGGGTTGTTTCACAGATTAAGAATTATAGAGAGAGACTGACTCCTGTTTTGTCATGGGCAACACTTTATAGGAACACACTACTTATTGATATATAATGTGCCTAATGTTTCCTTTGGAAATGTTATGTTTATCTATGTTGAACCAACAGGGGTAAAACATGTCATATTTTCTAATCCCTTCTTTTTATCCTTCAGAAATGTTGGGACTTTGTCAAGCAACTGGTAACCAACAAAAAAAGCTAGATTTACCATGATTTCTGTGTTAATATGGAGAAATAAAAAATAATCTCTCTTTTGTATACATACTAGTTGTGTGGCTAAACTGAAAATGTAGACCCAATAGTACACTTTGTGATAAAAGCACCAAATTTGGCACACTACCATTCAAAAGTTTGGGGTCACTTAGAAATGCCAGAAACTGCCAGTTGAGGACTTGTGAGGCGTCTGTTTCTCAAACTAGACACTCTAATGTACTTTTTTAAACATACAAAACCGTATCATTTTGAAACATCAAATATTACTATAAATGTGTGCTTTAACCAATATATGCTTATTTGGGGGAATTTAAACCATTTACTTGTGTTACAAAAGGTTAATATATATATTTTTTTACTCTCTTTGTAATCATTACCAATTCGGGGTAATTTTTTTTATCCCTGTTGGCACTTTTAAGCCAAAAATCTMTTGTCACTTTTAGGGTTAACATCAATAAGCAGACATCCTCTATAAAGTGGTTTGTTGATWTGAACGTATTCTTCTCTAACTCTACCTCATTGGGGATGTTTTGGGCCTCTCGAGTTCTAGAACTCTGATAGGGGGCTTAACTTGTCCGTAAAACGCCAGTCCTCCAGTGAAGCAGTCCTGCTGGTTTTCTGTTCTCCCTGATCTGGTATCTAACTGGTCAATCAATCAATGACCTGCTAACCAAGGTCTTAATCAGTCACTTGTTAGAACAGTGTTAAAACCAGCAGACACTGCAGGCCTTGAGGACAGGAGATGTGCACCAATGTTCTATGTCTTATGTGCTGTATGTGTAGTGTACAGAGTATGGACAGAATGCAGGTGRAGAYCATCATCGTCATCATCTGCAGCCAAAGACGATGGAACCAATCTGCCACCTGCCCCCAGACGGCTCTGGGGGGAAGCGCTTTACAACAACGATCAGAAAAATAAACTGAAACTGAAACATAAGAAGCTGTCACAACAGAACAAAAAGGAAATAAAGTTCCACAATGCTTCACCACGGTCACAACACTGGTCGGCTGTTGCTAGAGGCTACACGCACAAGAAACTTCACACCAGCCCACCTATAGGAGGCCCTAAGTCCTACCCCTATATCTTGACCCCCTCGGAGCCNGCTGTTGCTAGAGGCTACACGCACAAGAAACTTCACACCAGCCCACCTATAGGAGGCCCTAAGTCCTACCCCTATATCTTGACCCCCTCGGAGCCGTATACGTTGTACCCCTCTCTATAAGTGGCTAAATTCTGGGTGCTGGGAGAGGGGCTGGGGCAGTGAGGGGGGCTAAGGTCCACCTTCATGCGCTTGGCCTCGGCGCGCGACTTGTAGCAGAACTCAACCAGGGCCACCAGCATGGCTAGGCCCAGACCCCCCACCAGGATGTAGAAGACCCCAGCCACGTTGCTCAGGCTCAGGGCCTGGGAGGACTTGTCCTGGGAGGGGGGACGGAGAGCACAGGTTTAGAGAGAGAGAGAGACAGTGGCGCTAGTGAGACACAACAGGCAGCTTATCAACATCATATGACTAAGTCTTAGTTATTTATTTTTTAGCACAATAACATCTACTACTTGCTAACAACAACAGCCACTACCACTACTATGACTAGTCTGCTAGGGTAAGCATTTCTACTACTGCCATCATAAAAGCTTATTATCTACAAGTGCATATAATACATCTATTAGTACTACTATGACAGTAGTACTTCATCTACTACATAGCTACTACTAATGCATGACTACAATTAAAGTAAATAAACATTTTAATGTATTCTTACAAGTATTAAGTATTAAGTCGAGGATGACTAGTACACCGTACCAATTAAACTATGTTCAGTCATCGTATTGGTCAGGCTTTTGGATGAGTGATGATAAACTATTCTATTCAGACAGTCTTGGTGAAGGTCCCTAGGATTTTAAGAACTTCACTGGCATTCTTAAGAGTTCTCTGATGTTCTAAGAATGCCTCAAGTGTTCTTCTAAAGACATCTGTAGTGTTTAAGGACATCTTAAATATTCCAAGATTATCTGTAGTTTTATCAAACTCATGATGTTTCAAAGAACCTCTCCACACTTTGACTTGTCTTCTACCCAGAGTAACCCAGAGAATAGTGAACTGAATGCTATTCTGAGATTAAGCCCATTATTATGAAGGCCATAACACATTTTCCAGAATTGATGTAGTATAATTATTTTTTGCTTTAAAATCATATTATAAAGGCAGATGTGGCATAGGCAGAAGACTAGCAGTGATAGAACTAGAAAGGTATTCAACAGTAAATCAATCAACTATTATCATTTGATTATTTAGATTTAATTGATGCTAATTCTAAGGCTAATCCTAGTCTCCAGGCTAATCTGGAGGCGTGCCTGACTGTCACACAGTGAGGGTGTTTGGTCCCCCACTCTGCCCGTGACACTGACCTTACTTCCCGAGTCCTTGGGTCCACACTCGCCCTTATCGTACCACCATTTGTTTTTCAGTTTGTCTAAGACGCCTGCTTCACTCAGTTTCAAAACCGCAAGGTTTACCGGGGTTCTTGGCGTGTAAAAATAACATAAATAACATCATAGGTCATGTTATTTTATGTTATTAGGTCACATACAGTCAGAACTGTCACATAAATGGTACTGCTTGGTAAAAGTGACCCAGTCTGGGTCCCACTGAGTACATGTGTGTATGCTCATTGGGGGGCTGAGGGGGGCGAGGGCTAAGCGAGCTACAGACATATGAGTGGGACCCCCCTGCATCACTTCAGGTAACACGTCCATACTGCCCCAGCCGACGCTACACACGCCGAGGCAATTACTGTGAACACAGAACTATTGTCAGGGCCTGCTCACACTGGGAGAGGGGACTGCATAGAACAATTTACGGCACGTCATTAACAAGCCCTGAGTAAGAGATCTGAAAAGGAATSTAAAAGGCACCAAACAATAAAGTACATTATCTCTCGATTTCATCACATCCATCCTCCTCTTTATCTCTCCCTCTATTACACTCTGCCAACCGAAAGGTCGAGGATTGCCCAGAACGTGGTAGGCCTAGCTGGGGGGTCAGAATTTTACAAGGGTCATGGCTTGCTGTCCGTCATGAGTGACAGAGATGCTCAATTACAGTTGAGGAAATAGAAGCCAATGTCTAGATTTAACTTTGGATTGGGAAGGATTATGTTATGATAACTGTTGGAAAGACTGCTGAGTACACAGGAAAGAAAGCTTGTTATACAAAGAACAACAAAGGAATATCACAAGAGAGTGGATCACCAGCAGGGCAAACATCGGCGTCACGCGACGTAAAAGCGAACTTGGGTCGGAGGGTGGTGGGGCGCGCGAGCAGGTAAGTCGAGACGGCGTGCCAGAGGTAGGTGAGTGGGTAGGGGCAGGCGGGGGCGGGTGCACTGTGGGGTGGCGTAGGAGGCGAGCGTAGGAGCGAGCGGGGCGGGACCGTTATCGGGGAGAGAGCGGTCAACACCCAGCCCACCTATAGAGGCCCTAAAGTTTCCGAACCCAGAACAGATACATTTGACGCCAATTTAGTTCTTCGTAGCCACCGAGTTAAGTATACCGTTGTTCCTAAACGAGCAACTCTGCACATTGATACCATGGGCTAAAATTACACGGGGTGCTGGGGAAGAAGCGGGCTGGGGCAGTGAGGGGGGCTAAGGTCCACCTTCATGAAGCGAGAGTTGTAGTGGCACTCGTGAAAGCTTTGCGGCCCTGGAGGGTTGGTGCTGACACGGCAGGTAAGTCAGTAGAAACGGAAGGAGCCACCAAAGCTCATAAGGGCCAACCAAGCCATGGCTAGGCCACGAGAAACTCACGCTGGGTCCTCCGGTAAGTAGATGTAGAGTATGACCCCAGCCTACGCGTCTGCTGTAGCGTAGCTCAGGGGTGGATGTCGAGAAGCGGACTAGAATTGTCCTGGAGGGGACCGGACGACAGCCAAAGCCCAGGGTTTCAAAGCGAGAAGAGAGATACGACAGTGGCGACTAAGTGAGACAACAGAGATAGGCGCATGATTAGTATCAACTAATCATAATGACTAAGTCTAGTTATTGTATATTTGTATATAGCACAATAAATCTACTACTTGACAAACAAAACAACAAGCCACACCAATGACTAGAAAGTGATCTTTTCTCTAGCGCGTCCAAGCATTTGCTTTTTTCTCTGCCATGCCCGGTCCAAGCCATCATAAGAACTTTTTATCTTAGAGCAAGTGAACATATACACTCACATTCGTAATTGAGTTGAGCTCACACTTGACAGTACGTACTCATCTCCACTACATAGACTTACTACTAATGCATGACTGAAATGTAAAACTGACCAGTAAATAAACATGTTAATGTATTCTATACGGAGCTATTAAAGTCATTCACAGATTCCAGAAGGATGACGTAGTAACAACAACTGTACCAAACTTATGAAAACAGTATGTCATCAATGCATATGTCTAGTAGCGTATGGTTTCAGGCTTTTTTCTGCACTAGTATAATTATTTAGATGATAAACCATAAAATATAACACTATTCACTCAAGATTTTAAATGCTTTAAGAATTCAACTATGGCTATAGAGAAGCGAGTTCACTATCGTTGAGGGTATTTTCCAAAGTGAGCACCTTCACTTGAGTAAATTTTTCTAAGTAGAATTTCTTTTGGTGATGTCCTTAGTGAAATATGTAATAGTCTAAATGGTTGCCTCCAACAGGTGTTCTCATCATATGTACAGTACACCCGTTATAAGGTAACCCATTCTGTAAGTGTTACAAAGAGGCTGCTGGGTCCTGTTGCAAACATAGTAAAGTACCCTCACGATTAAATATTTTTACTAGTACTGATTAGGTTTGTGCGAGTTATAGCCTCTTCAGAACTTCCTAGCAATGAGATGGGATGCTGTGGTACAAAAAGAACGCACACTTGTGGGACCGATCGCTGAGAGGATAATAGACCCTCTTATGTCTACCGTATATACCCTCCTCGAGCTGAGAGTGAACAGGCTGAGAGGAGAGTATGGATTAAGCTCAGGTGGCTCGAAATTGTCCTATTTCAAAAACGAACTTTTTGAGTGTGCCACCTAGTTAAAGTTCTAACTTTGTCCATAAACTCTAAATTAAACACATTTTCTTCGCCACCCCAAGAAAGAGCAATGGAATTCCTGAATATGAACCTAAAAAGAGTTAAGAGTTTCCCTTTTTATTAAGTGAACTCTATTATTACACTATTGTATATTACTACTTTATATATGAAGTCGCCTCCTGACTGTGGCCCAATCAACTGGATCCAGAAAACGAATCCGCCATGTCAGTTACTGTAATCACATACTTATAAATCAGATAAGCTGTAACTATATAGACAGTAATCAATCAACTCTAACCAACCTAAGATATAGTGGAGGACCGGATATTTTTATGAATGAAATTTATAATTTAGATCTATATCAATTCTGTATGATAAATATATCTACGTATTTAAGGCTCAGGATAAGTTGATTTACTCCTAAACAGACACTCGTTCATCCAATAGTCGTGTCAGAGATCTGGAGGCGTGCCGCGCTGTAGAGAAATAAGAAGACTCGTTCCAACTACATTTAGTGATTGGAATGCGAGAGTAGCAGGGTGTTTCTCAGGTTCTCCCCCACCACCCATCCAACAGTCATGGGCCACGTGTAGTGTGATGCCATGTGTCAGCCCCCACTCGCACACCAACGAGAGGAAGCTCAAAGCTATGACTATATACTCCTGTCTCGGTGTAGGAGGTTCTTTACACAACAAAGCCTTCGCGAGCCCCTACTCTTTTATCTTATCTATACAGCGAGCCACACCAAACCCTAAAATTGCATGCTATCTCAAGCTATCTAGTCCTAAAAGACGCTGCTGTCACTCAGTTCAAAACCGCAATGGTTTAACCGCCGCAGGGTTCTTGGCGTGTAAAAAATAACCGCATTAAATAACGCACACTACATAACACACACAAGGATGCTCTAGTGTATAAGTTTTATTGATACATTTGTTCACTATGAGGAAAGAAGATCACTGATTAACATGCCTAATGATCAAGAACTGTCCCACATAAGATGGTACGTTGCTCTTACCACAAAGCGTGCTAACATGAATAGGAATCTTGTTTGAGAAGAAGGCGCGTTGCTCCTTGGTAAGAGCTAAGCGGTGCACCAGTCCCTGGGTCCCCTGAGTAATGGTGATCAACGTGCGCTCCATGTAGAATGAGGGGATGGGAGGGGGCAGGGCTCTGTGTGGCCAATCTCGCAGAAGTACACTGGTCGAGATCAGTGTCAGGAATCGAGATCAAAGCTTAGGTAACGAAGTACAGCATGTGCGCGAACTACGAACAGGTTGTCCAGAGACAACACTTGAAGTCAGAGTGAACATGCTTACTTACGCCCCTGCAGTCCCACCACTACATACCACAATCGTAGTTCAAAGAAATATACTATGGATAAAACGATATTACCATAGAGTTAAAAAATGTAACAAGTAGAGTACCAAGAGTAGCAAGTCACCATATAACAATGGCGAGCCGAGCACTCCGCTAACAATATACCAACAGCCGGGGGGCGAGAGTTTAACCCTGGGGACACCACGAGAAGTACACTATTTAGGTGATGGTCGGGGCGCGTGGCACCCCTAATCTTAGACTAGAGGTAGTGGAGATGTAGTGGACTAGCTGTAGGAATATAAGGACAGACGTTAATTTTAAATGTGCAAGCGCAACGTCATCTGAACAAGTCCCTGAAGTAAAATGATGGCACTCATTAGAATAGAAGCGAAAACAGACGAGTATGAAAAAAAAAAGGGCACCCAGAGGTACAGTACTATAAGGAGGGTAGCGATTAGGCGGGTGGATTTCAATCAACAGTCAATCATCCTCAGCGCTTCTTTATCTCTCCCTTCGTGGCTATTATTCCCCCTAGCCATGTCCTTGACTAGACTAAACTACGATCTGCCTTCTACCATGCTTCCAGAGCAGGTCCTTATAGGACCTACAGGGTTCTTAGTCTACACTCCCTCTCAGAGCAGACACTACGGGTTCTAGTCCACACTCCTCTCTCCAGAGCAGACAATACAGGGTTCTAGTCCACACTCCTCTCTCCAGAGCAGACACTACAGGGTCTAGTCCACACTCCTCTCTCCAGAGCAGACACTACAGGGTTCTAGTCCACACTCCTTCTCCAGAGCAGAGACTACAAGGGTTCTAGACCACACTCCTCTCTCCAGAGCAGACACTACAGGGTTTAGTCCACCACCTCCCTCCAGAGAGAGCACTCAGGGTTCCTAGACACACTCCTCCTCCAGAGCAGACACTACAGGGTTCTAGACCACATCCTCTCTCCAGAGCAGACCACTACAGGGTTCTAGTCCACATCCTCCTCCAGAGCAGACACTACAGGGTTTCTAGTCCACACTCCTCTCTCCAGAGCAGAACTACAGGGTTTCTAGTCCACACTCCTCCTCTCCAGAGCAGACACTACAGGGTTCTAGCCACACTCCTCTCCCCAGAGCAGACACTACAGGGTTCTAGTCCACACTCCTCTCTCCAGAGCGACACTACAGGGTTCTAGTCCACACTCCCTCTCTCCAGAGCAAGACATACAGGTTAGTCCACACTCCTCTCTCCAGAGCAGACACTACAGGGTTCTAGTCCACACTCCTCTCTCCAGAGCAGACCTACAGGGTTCTAGTCCACAACTCCCTCCTCCAGAGCAGACACTACAGGGTTCTAGTCACACCTCCTCTCTCCAGGCGAAGACACTACAGGGTTCTAGTCCACACTCTCTCTCCAGAGCAGACACTACAGGGTTCTAGTCCACACTCCTCTCTCCAGAGCAGACATTAACAGGTTCTAGCCACACTCCTCTCTCCAGAGCAGACACTACAGGTTCTAGCCACACTCCTCTCTCTCAGAGCAGACATTACAGTTCACTACACTCCTCTCTCCGAGCAGACACTACAGGGTTATATCCACACTCCTCTCTCCAGAGCAGACACTACAGGTTCTAGTCCACACTCCTCTCTCCAGAGGCAGAGACAGTAAAGGGTTCTAGTCACTCTCCTCTCTCCAGAGCAGACACTACAGGGTTTATAGTCCACACTCCTCTCTCCAGAGCAGACATAACAGGTTCTAGTCCAACTCCTCTCTCCAGAGCAGACACTAGGGTTCTCTAGTCCACACTCCTCTCTCCAGAGCAGACACTCGTTTCAATCACCAGGGCCAATATT
>NW_019943799.1:91596-94321 GCF_002910315.2 Salvelinus sp. IW2-2015
TCTCTGACAGTCACTTCTCTAGACTAACACTCCTCTCTCAGCAGAACACACCACTGGTTCTAGACCACACTCCTCTCTCAGAGCAGACACTACAGGGTTCTAGACCACCACTCCTCTCTCCAGAGCAGACCACTACAGGGTTCTAGTCACACTCCTCTCTCCGAGCAGACACTACAGGGTCTAGTCCACACTCCTCTCTCCAGAGCAGACACTACAGGGTTCTTAGTCTCCACACTCCTCTCTCCAGAGCAGACACTACAGGGTTCTAGTCCAACTCCTCTCTCCAGAGCAGACACTACAGGGTTTCAGTCCACACTCCTCCTCCCAGAGCAGACACTACAGGGTTCTAGTCCACACTCCTCTCTCCAGAGCAGACACTACAGGGTTCTAGCCACACTCCTCTCTCCAAGCAGGAGACTACAGGGTTCTAGTCCACACTCCTCTCCTCCAGAGCGAACACTACACGGGTTCTAGTCTATCCACTCTCTCTCTCCAGAGCAGCAATACAGGGTTCTAGTCCACACTCCTCTCTCCAAGCAGAGCACCTACAGGGTTCTAGTCCACACTCTCTGTCCAGAGCAGACCTACAGGTCTAGTCACCCACCTCCTCTTCCAGAGCGAACACTACAGGGTTCTAGTCCACACTCCTCTCCTCCAGAGCAAGACACTACAGGGTTCTAGTCCACACTTCCTCTCTCCAGAGCACACTACAGTCGGTTCTAGTCCACACTCCTCCTCTCCAGACAGCAGACACTACAGTGGTTCTAGACCCACATCTTCCTCTCTCCAGAGCAGACACTACAGGTTCTAGTCTACACTCCTCTCTCCAGAGACAGACCACTACAGTGGTTCTAGGTCCACACATTCCGTCTCTGTCCAGAGCAGACACTACAGGGTTCTAGTCCACACTCCTCTCTCCAGAGCAGACAACTACTAGGTTCTAGTCTACACTCCTCTCTCCGAGCAGACACTACAGCGTTTCTAGTCAACTCCTCTCTCCAGAGCAGACACTACAGGGTTCTAGTCCACACTCCTCTCTCCAGAGCAGACATACCAGGGTTCTAGTGTCCAACTCCTCTCTCCAGAGCAGACACTACAGGGTTCTAGTCCACACTCCTCTCTCCAGAGCAGACACTCACACGGGTTCTAGTCCACACTCCTCTCTCCAGAGCAACCACTACCAGGGTTCTAGTCCACACTACCTCTCTCCAAGCAGACACTACAGGGTTCTAGTCCACCTCCTCTCTCCAGAGCAGACACATACAGAGGTTCTAGTCCACACTCCTCCTCCAGAGCAGACACTACGGGTTTCTAGTCCCACACTCCTCCTCCTCCAGAGCAGACACTACAGGGGTTCTAAGACCACATCTCCTCTCTCCAGAGCAGACCATACAGGTTCTAGTCATACACTCTCTCTCCAGACAGACACATACAGCCGGTTCTAGCACACTCCTATCTCCTAGAGCAGACACTACAGGGTTCTAGTCCACACTCCATCTCTCCAGAGCAGACACTCTACAGGGTCTCTTCGGTCCACACTCCTCTCTCCAGAGCAGACACTACAGGGTTTAGGTCCAACTCCTCCTCTCCAGAGCAGACACTACACAGGGTTCTAGTCCAACAGCGCCTCTGCTCCACAGGCAGGACACTCGCTACAGGGTTTCGATTAGCAGCTAGCACTACATGTCATTCTCTCCTCTCCAGAGCAGACACTACACAGGGTTCTAACGTACCAACACTCCTCTCTCCATGAGCTCCAGAACACCCGACCAGGGCGTTCGAGTCCACAACAAACCTTTTCCTCTTCTCCAGAGGCAGGACACTAACAGGGTCTAGTCCACACCCTGCTTTTACAGTAATTGCTCTCCTATCTCTCTCTCTCCTTTCCTCCCCTCCTCTCCATTCCTCCCCTCCTCTCCTTCTTTCCTCCCTCGTTTCAGACCGAGGGGAGTCGAAGTAGGAGAGGGCGATGTGGTGATGTTCATCACTGATCTGTGTGGCCGGGGCAGATGCACGCATTACTTCCCGAACACGGTTGTACCGCGGTCGGAGACAGAGAGGCTAACCTTGGAGTCCCCTCCCCCGCTGCCACACTCTCCCTTGTCGTACCACCATTTATTTTTCAATTTGTCCAACAGGCCCTGCTCGTTGAGTTTTAACACGGCCAGGTTGACCGCGTTTCTTCAGAGGGATAAAACATAGTTGGTCAGAGGAGGGATGGAGTATCAGCCAATGATGAGCCAATGGGATGAGGAAAAAGGAACGCCAGTGATTGGTTGGAAGGCATCAGATTAGAGGACACACACAACCCTCCAGACAACCCTCTCTTTCTCTTTCATCTCTCTTCCAGATTTTACATCCCACCTTATTATAAAGACATATTTGAATATCGAAAGCCCATTGGTTACATTGGTTTTGCCAGTTTGCTGAAGCTAAAACAACATATAGAGACTATAGAGAGTGCCAAATAGCCCAAACCACTTTCATTCAGTCCACCTTTACCAGGCATAGATAACGGCTATTGTCTGAATGATGTGCAGCAGGGCGGGTAAAGGGGAGTAGTGGAGCCCTGGTTAAATTTTGTGTTAAAGCCTATCTCAGTCCCCTGATGACACGGAGCTGGTGTTCTAGTCCCTGATGACACGGAGCTAACACCCTGCTGCTGGTGTTCTGGTCCCTGATGACACGGAGCTAACACCCTGCTGCTGGTGTTCTGGTCCCTGAT
>NW_019943799.1:99535-108458 GCF_002910315.2 Salvelinus sp. IW2-2015
TGAGGGGAAAAGACCTCCAAAAACCGTCCACGGATACAGAGGGCTAAAATAACACATACTCACACTGGCACTGTATGTGTGTGTGTGCGTGCGTACGTGCGTATGTATTTGTGTGCGTACGTGCGTGTGTATGTGTGTGTGTATTTGTGTGTGTTCATGTGTGTGTGTGTGCGTGTGGGTGTGTATGTGGGTGGGTGTGTATGTGGGTGTGTGGGTGTGTGTGTGTGGGTGTGTGTGAGTGTGTATGTGGGTGTGTGTGAGTGTGTATTTGGGTGTGTATGTGTATGTGGGGTTGTGTGTGTGTGTATGTGGGTGTGTGTGTGTCAGCTGCAGTAATCTGTAATCCTGTGCTGTTGTTCTCTGTCTCCATTTCTCTTCCTGCCCTTCTCAATACAATACTCTTTGCTCTCTCAACTCTCTCTCCTCTTCTCTCTCTCCTCTCTCCTCTATCTCTTCTCTTCTCTCTTTCTCCTCTCTCTTCTCTCTTCTCCTTCTCTCTTCTCTCTCAACTCTCTCCTTCTCTCTTCTCTCTCTCCACTCTTCTTCTCTCTCTTCTCTTCTCTCTTTTCTCTCTCTTCTCTCTTCTCTCTCTCTCTTCTCTCTCCTCTCTCTCTCCTCTCTCTCTCTCTCTCTTTTCTCTCTCTCTCCTCTCTTCTCTCTCCTCTCTTTTCTTCTCTCTCTCCTCTTTCTCTCCTCTCTCCTCCTTTCCTCTTTCTCTCTCCTCTTCCTCTATGTCTCTCCTCCTCTCTCTCTCTCTTTTCTCTCTCTCTCTCTCCTCTTCTCATCTCTCTCTTCTCTGCTGTCCTCTCCTCTTCTCTCACCTCTCTTCCCTATCTTCTCTCTCTATCCTCACTCTCTCATTTCCTCTCCTCTTTCTTCTCTCTTCTCTCTCCTCTCTCTCTCCTCTCTCCTCTCCATCTTTTTCTCTCCTCTCTCTCTCTTCTCTCTTTCTCCTCTCTTCTCTCCCATCTCTTCTCTCTTCTCTTTCCTCTCTCCTCATCTCTCCTCTATTCTCTCTCTCTTCCCTCTCTTCTCTCTCCTCTCTCTCTTTTCTATTCTCCTATCTTCCCTTTCTTCTCTCTCTTCTCTTTATATTCTCCTCTTTTCTTTCTCCTCTCTCTCTTCCTGCTCTTCTCTCTCCTCACTCTCTCTCTGCTCTCTCTGCTCTCTTCCCTCTTCTGTCTCCCTCCTCTCTTCGCCCTCATCCCTTCTCTCTCCTCGCTTTCTCTCTCCTCGCTTTCTCTCTGCTCTATCTCTGCTCTCTGCTCTCTTCCCTCAATTCCCTCAATTCTCTCTCTTCTCTCTCCTGTCTCTCTTCTATCTCCTCTCTTTTGTCTTCTTTCTCTCCTCTCTTCCCTCTCTCCTTCTCTCCTCTCTCTCTCCTCTCTTTTGTCTCCTCTCCTCTATCTCTTCTATCTCTCTTCTCCCTTTCTCCTCTCTTCTCTTTCTATTCTCCTCTCTTCTCTCTCCTCTCTTCCTGCTCTTCTCTCTCTTCTCTCTCCTCTCTTTTGTCTTTCTTCTCTCTCTTTTGTCTTTCTTCTCTCTCTCCATTCCTATCTCTCTCCTTTCCTCTCTTCTCTTTTCTCTTGTCTCTCCTCTCTCTCTCTCGCTTTTCTCTCTTCTCTCTCTCCTCTCTTCCCTTTCACCTCTGCTGTCTCTCCTCTCTACTCTCTTCTCTCTCTCTCCTCTCTCCTATCTTTTGTCTGTCTTCCCTCTCCTCTCTCCTCTCTCTCTATTCTCCTCTCTTCCCGCTCTTCCCTCTCTTCCTGCTCTTCTCTCATCTCCCTCTTCTCTCTCCTCTATTCTCTCCCTCCTCTCTTCTCTCTCCTCTCTTCTCTCTTCGCTCTCCTCACTTTCTCTCTGCTCTCTCTGCTCTCTTCTCTCTCCTCTCTCTCTCCTGTCTCCTCTCTTTTGTCTTCTCTCTTCTCTCTCTCCTGTCTCCTCTCTTTTGTCTTCTCTCTCTCTTCTCTCTTCCCTCTCCTCACTCTCCTCTCTTCCCTCTATTCTCTCTCCTATCGCCTCTCTTTTGTCTTCTCTCTCTCCTCTCCTCTTCTCTCTCAGATGCTGTCATCAGTTTGCTTCGCCTCATTGCTTCACTCTTCCATTTGTGTCTGTGTGCCAGGGAGTATGTGTACCAAGGAGCGTGTGTTTGCGTGCATGACTATATATATACAAAATATGTTTTATTGTCACATACACCAGATAGCTGCAGTGAAATGTGTTGATGTACATGGTCAGCCATAGTAGTACAGCTCCCCTGGAGCAAACTAGGGTTAAGTGCCTTGCTCAAGGGCACATCAACAGATTGTTCAACCTTTCAGTTTCTGGCCCAACGCTCTAACCACTAGACTATGTTTGTGAGCGTTTGTTTTGGAGTAAGACATTGTATTGGTCCTCTGGGTTAGTTGACAGCTTGTCTCTCCAATGAAAAAGATCTGTGGAGAATGCAACAGTGTTCTGACCTATCTGGTTGTGTATGCACAGACAGTCCGACAGACAGAGAATCAGACAGATAGACAGCTAGAGAGAGAGAGAGAGAGAGTTCTCCTGGGTGCGCTACGAGCCATGGAAAATATCACCATCATAAGAAGGGTATGGGAAAAGGAATGARGCTACATAGACATCTCACATACATATTATCATATGAATTAACTACATATCTTACTATTAATAATAATCTTTATCAAAATCATCATCATCATGTCAAATCAGTGCTTTGAATGGCTTGCCGTGAGCAGGGGCTCTTGCCTGACATGCTCTCTCCTGTAGGTTTCCCCATGATCAGGAGAAGCCATAGACAGCAGTCGATAGTCCCAGAATAGTAAGGGGGCCAGGTGGGGACCATCATCCACTGGCTGTCACTTTTCCCTCGGAAACAGAAAACCTTCATTTATCTGAGTGGAAAAGGAACCCTGGTAAAGGTGCAGGGGTGTGGGAGGACTTCTTTGCAAGGTGCACAGGGGGAAGTTATAGGAACATTATAGAAAGAGTGTCAGTAGTCCTGCTGCTATAGACACACACACACACTACAAATGTATGGATTTGAGTGTTTCAGGGCATCATCAATTAATTGGATTGTGGGAATTTGTTTCTTGTGATCGATTTGATAGATTTGATCTGCATTTTGGAGTGTTATGAAATAATTTGATAGTTTTCTGCTTTTTGTTCCCCCCGTTGGCCAGGCCCTTCAACATCCTGTTTCCTGTGTGTCTATAAATTCCCCCGGGTGGCTCTGGGAGTCATGGCAACGCCAAGGTGCTCCGCCCCTCTCCACGGCATCACCGTTACTAACTTCAATCACAATCGGTATCAGTTCAAAAACAGCTAGTATCTACATAACACTCTGAGAATGAAGGAATGAGACAGTCAAGACGCCAAACGAGTGGACACATTACCTGATCGGTGGCCCTGTGAAGAGAAAGACTAAGTGAAAGAAGAGAAATGGAGAGAGAGGGACGGGTGGAGAGACGGACAGACAGCAATACAACAGAGCAATGGAGCTAACAGGCACTAAATACCTTAATACAACATAGACAGAGAGAGAAGGAGATGTTGAGAGAATTTATTACTGTCCAACTAGTAGTTGTTCTAGACTATTATACTTCCACTAGTAGTTGTTCTAGCACTATATTACTTCCACTAGCAGTATGTTCTACAACTATTACACTGTCCACTACCAGTTGGTTCTACACTATGTATACTGTACCACTAGCAGTGGTTCTAACACTATTATACTGTCACTAGTAGTTGGTTCTACAAACTATTATACTGTCCACTAGCAGTGGTTCTACACTATTATACTGTCCCACTATAGTTGTTCTACACTATTTTATTACTGTCCATAGCCAGTTGTTCTACACTATTATTACTGTCCACTAGCAGTTGGTTCCAGACTATTATACGGTCCACTACCAGTTGGTTTCTACACTATATACTGTCCACTAGCAGTTGGTTCTACACTATTACACTGTCCACTAGCATTGGTTCTACACTATATACTGTCCACTAGCAGTTGGTTCTACACCATATACCTGCCACTAGCAGTTGGTTCTACACTATGTATTTACTGTCCACTAGTAGTGGTTCTACACTATATTACCCTAAATCCACTAGCAGTTGTTTACACTATGTATACACTGTCCACTAGTAGTTGGTTTCACACTATTATACTGTCCACTAGCAGTGTTGTTCTACACTATATACTTTCCACTAGTAGTTGTTCTAGACTATTAGACGGTCCACTAGTCAGTGGTTCTTACCACTATTATACTGTCCACTAGCAGTTGGTTGCTAGCACTATAGTCACAGCATGGTTACAGCTATAGCGTACTCAGTGCTACATTTTTCGTTGGTTCTACACTATTATACGTCCACTAGCAGGTTGGTTCTTACGCTATTATACGTCCACTAAGTAGTTGTTTACACTATTATACTGTCCACTGCATGTTTCCTTTACGTCACTAGTAGTTGGTCTACACATTCATAATGTCCTACAGTTCTACACAATCTCCACTAGTAGTTGGTTTCTACCCACTATTATACTGTCCACTAGCAGTTGGTTCTACCAATAGTTATAGCAGTGGTTCTTGCACTAGGTCATTAGCGTTGTTTCTACACTATTATACTGTCACTAGCAGTTGTTTCTAGACATTAACTCGGTCCACTAGCAGTGGTTCTACACTATTATACTGTCCACATAGCAGTTTGTCTACACTATTATAACTGTCCCTAGCAGTTGGTTCTACACTATTATTACTGTCCACTAGTCAGTTGTTCTACGACTATTATATAGTCCACTAGTAAGTTGGTTTACCTATTTATACTGTCCACTAGCAGTTTTCTACACTATTAACTGTCCACTACGTTACACTATTATTGTGCACTGGTCTGTTTTAACACTATATACGTGCACTGTTGTCCACTATTTATGCCCTAGTTGGTTGCTACCACTATTATACTTCCACTAGAGTTTGGTTTCTTCACTATTATCGTATGTCCACTAGAGTTGGTATCTACCACTATTATAGCTGTCCACATAGCAGTTTTCTACACTATTATACGTCCACTAGCAGTTGGTTACCACTATATACAATGTCCACTAGCAGTGGTTCTACACTATTACTACTGTCCACTAGCAGTTGTTCTTCTATCACTATTATACCTGTCCACTAGCAGTTGTTCTAGCAACTATTATTACTGTCCATAGTAGTGTTCTACACTATTATATGTCACTAGCCAGTGTTCTACAACTATACCTACTGTCGCCGTACAGGTAGTTGGTTCTACACTATTCATACTGTCCGACGTAGCATTGTCTCACATATTATACTGTCCACTCGTAGTTGGGTCTACACTATTATACTGTCCCTAGTCAGTTGGTTCTACAACTCTATACTGTCCACTAGTCAGTTGGTTTCTAACTATTTATACCGTCCACTAGAGTTGGTTCACACTATATTAACTGTCCACTAGCAGTTGTTCTACACTATTATACTGTCCACTAGCAGGTTGGTTCTACACTATTAATAACTGTCCCACTAAGTTGTCCCCACTTTACTGTCATGTGTTGTTCTACTCTATTATACTGTCCACTAGCAGTTGTTCCTACACATTGATACGTCCACTAGCAGTTGGTTCTTACACTATTTTATTACCTGTCACGTATATTGTTCTACACTATTATACTGTCCACTAGCAGTTGGTTCTACACTATATACTGTCCACTAGCATTTTTCTAGACATTATACGGTCCACTAGGCAGTTGTTCTACCACTATATACTTCCACTAGCAGTTGTGTCTAGACTATTATACGTCCACTAAAGTTGGTTCTACACTATTTATTACTGTCCACTAGCAGTTGGTTCATACACTATATACTGTTCACTAGCAGTTGGTTCTACACTATGTATTACCTCCACTAGCAGTTTTCTAGACTAATTATACTGTCCACTAGTAGTTGGTTCTACACTATTATACTGTCCACAGCAGTTGCGTTTCTACACTAATACAAACTGTTCCACTAGTAGTTGGTTCTACACTTATATAATACGTCCACTAGCAGTTGGTTCTACACTATTTATACGTCCACTAGTAGTGTCTAACCACATATACTGTCCACTAGCAGTGGGTTCGTACACTATTATACGTTCCCACTAGCAGTTGTCTAGGACTATTATTAACGTCCACTAGCAGTGGTTCTTACACTATTATACTGTCCACATAGCAGTTGGTTCCTAGGACTATATTACGGTCCACTAGCAGTGGTTCTACACTATTATACTGTCCACTAGGCCATGGTTCTACGACTATTATACTGTTTCCACTAGCAGTTGTTCTACCACTATTATACCGTCCACTAGCATTTTGGTTCTAGACTATTATACTGTTCCACTAGTAGTTGGTTCTACACTATTGATTACTGTCCACTAGCAGTGGTTCAACAACTATTACCACTGTCCACTACCAGTTGGTTCTAACACTAGTTATACTTGTCCACTAGCAGTTGCGTTCTACACTATTATACTTCCACTACTAGTTGGTTCTACACTATTATACTCTCCACAGTAGTTTGTTCTATACAGCTATATACTCTCCACTAGTAGTTCTTCTACCACTATTATTACTGTCCACTAGTAGTTGTTCTACACTATTATACTGCTCCACTAGCAGTGTTCTACACTATATACTGTCCACTAGCAGTTGGTTCTAACACTATTACACTTCCACTACCAGTTGCGTTCTACACTATTATACTGTTCCACTAGCAGTTGTTCTTACCACTAATACTGTCCCACTAGCATTGTTTCACCACTATTATACTGTCAACTATAGTTGGTTCTACACTATTATACTGTCCACTAGCAGTTGTTCTACACTATTATACTGTCCACTAGTAGTTGTTCTACACTATCTATACTGTCACTAGCAGTTGGTTTTCTACACTATTATTGACTGATCCACTAGTAGTTGTTCTAACCACTATTATACTGTCCACTAGCAGTTTGGTTCTACACTATATACTTGTTCCACTAGCAGTTGTTTCTAGACTATTAATACGCTCCACTAAGCAGGTTTGGTTCTACACTATTAACTGTCCACTAGCAGTTGTTCTACACTATTATACTGTCCACTAGCATGGTTCTACACCAAGTATACTTTTGTCCACTAGCAGTTGTTCTACACTATTATTACTGTCCACTAGTAGTTGGTTCTACACTATATACGTCCACTAGCAGTTTGTTCGAATGCCCTTGAACAGCAGCTGCAGATGTCATCAAAATATTCAGGACCATATCATTGCAGCTGATGGATGATGGATGGACAATAGAGGGGAATGATGGATGGAGGAGACAGATAGAGGGCGTGAATGGATGTTATGATGATGGACAATAGAGGTAAGATGATGGATGGGATGATGGATGATGGATGGATGATGATGGATGGATGGACGATAAGATAGAGTGAATGGATGGATGGAGGGTGATTGGACCAGATAATGAGGATGAAATGGATGGATGGAGGGTGATTGACAGATAATAGAGGGGTGAATGATGGATGGAGGGTGAATGAATGGAATGGATGGATGGATGGATGACAGATAGATAGAGGGTGGAAATGGATGGATGGATGGATGGATGGATGGATGATGATTGGATGGATGATGGATGGATGACAGATAAGGTGAATGATGGATGATGACCAGATAGAGGGAGGTGAATGATGGATGGATGCGACAGATAGAGGGGAATTGATGGATGATGGACAGATAGATAGAGGGTGAATGATGGATGGATGGACAATAGAAGAGAAGTTAATGGATGGATGACAATAGAGGGTGAATGGATGGATGGGGATTGGATGGATCACTAACCCTAAAGCTCACCTCTGAACACCCTTCTCTCTGCCCTCCTTCTCTCAGAGGTCAAAATCGCTGTATACGAGAAGATGTGTGTCCCTATATTGAATCTGCTGAGCCCTCTGTCTCGCTAAGACCAAGCGGGAGGTCGTGGCTCGCGTCCGCAAGCCAAAGGGAAGTACGCTTTTCCTCCTGAGTTCCACCTGAATGAAGTACACCGAACAACGCAAGCCCCTGCGACCACCATGAAGGTTGGCAGGGCAACCTGGACTCCAAGGATATCATTCCACACCAAAGCTCACAGCTAAGGTGGTGGGAGTAGATAACGATGGGATCCCCCCAACTCAACTTTTGTAAGTATTCCACCTACCCTGTGTGCCTTTTATATGATCACTTAGTAGGGCTAGTCTGTCTATGTCCTGCTCTCTCTCTCGTGTCTCTCTCTCCCTCCATTTATCTCCCTGTCTGTCTCTCTCCTTTGTTACCTTTATTTCTCTCGATCTTCTCTCTCTTTCTCCCTCTCTGTCTTCTTTCTCCCTCTCTGTCTCTTTCTCCCTCTCTGTCTCTTTCTCCCTCTCTGTCTCTTTCTCCCTCTCTGTCCTCTTTCTCCCTCTCCGTCTCCTCTCCCTCTCCGTCCTCCTTTCTCTCTCTCCCTCTTGTCCCTCTCTGCCTCTCTCCCTCTCCGTCTCCCTCTCCGTCTCCTTCTCCCCTCCGTCTCCTCTCCCTCTCCGTCTCCTCTCTCTCTCCCTCTGTCCCTCTCTGCCTCTCCTCCCTCTCCCGTCTCCATCTCTTTCTCCCCTCTCTGTCCT
The DNA here is from genome assembly GCF_002910315.2 of Salvelinus sp. IW2-2015. Classification (NCBI taxonomy): domain Eukaryota; kingdom Metazoa; phylum Chordata; class Actinopteri; order Salmoniformes; family Salmonidae; genus Salvelinus; species Salvelinus sp. IW2-2015. The sequence goes on from NW_019943799.1 coordinate 108,201, forward strand.
TTCTCCCTCTCCGTCTTCCTTCTCCCTCCCGTTTCTCCCTTCCTCCTCTCCCTCTTCCCTCTCTGCCTCCTCCCTCTCCGTCTCCATCTCCTTCTCCCCTCCTCCGTCTCCTTCTCTCTCTCCCTCTGTCCCTCTCGCCTCTCTCCCTCTCCGTCTCCCTCTCCATCTCCTTCTCCCCTCTCTGTCTCTTCTCTCTCTGCCTCTCTCCCTCTCTGTTCACCTCTCCATCTCCTTCTCCCTCTCCGTCTCCTTTCTCCG
>NW_019943799.1:111818-116627 GCF_002910315.2 Salvelinus sp. IW2-2015
TGACACTCAAGGGGAGAGAGATCTGTCATCCCTCCCTCCCTCTCTCTCTCCCTCCTCCTGTGTGGGCCTGAGAGATGGGGATTGTGGCCGGGCGGGGAATGCATAATCTTTCATGCGCGCATATACACACACACATAGTCATCCTTGTGTGTGTGTGTGAGTGCCTTTGGTCCCACATTCTGCAGGGTTTACTTTACCTCGTCTCTCCTCACCTTGTCTGTACTTTACCTTCCGTTTCAGAAACTCCTGAAAGACAACACTCACCAGTCCATGCTGTCCTCTCTTCTCTCTCAGACACAAAGTTGAGGCAATCTCTATTTTGAAGTAGTAAATGTTCTTCTTCACGATTGGCTGATCCCTCCTGATGACCCGGTTGGACATGACTCCAACAGGGTCAGCAGGAGGGATCAGTCAATGAAGTTGAAAGTCCCACCCAGTTGACTACTACAAATGGTGGAAGCCCTCAATGGCACTGCTCATATTGATACAGCCTTCTGGCCACTAGAGGCCTCTATCATTCTCTATGTTACAGCCACACACATTCTTTCATAGCTAATTTTTTATGCATGGCGCTAGGCTAGTCTCGACCATCACTCTCGCCCCTTGGTGTCTATGAGCATGAAATGGCTCTGAATGAGGGCGGAGGAGGGAGAAGTTATGGCGATGGCACATTTTGCTCTAAGAGAGCTCTTAGAAGTGGACTGAAGTGGAAACAGGCACTCAGGCAGACGGCCTATAGACCAACCTCTCCTCTCTCTGTGTTTCCCGTCTGTGTTTTAGAGTCACAGATCCCAGTGACCTTTGCAGGCTGTGTGGATAATATCATGACATTTCCACCCATCGAGCTGAAATTGTTAGTCTGACCTTCTGCCGGGGCTAGATCATCATCAGCCTCGCGAGGGGGCCCGTTTGAATGAACCACTTCCGATAGAAAGAGACTGATAGCTCTTTTTGAGCAATTTGGAGCTAAGGCTATCACTTTCACTGAGGTTAGGGATATTGATATAAAGCACATCCATAGCAGCTGAGGTGAGAGAGACCGAGAGTTAATCACAGATAGAAACATCAATACTATTCTGAAAGCGCGGACAGCAACCCACAACACTCATTCTGCTCTGCTCTTACCCCTCTTCATGGCGAAACAGAGGAGGCGGAGAGACGTGATCAATGGTGGGGATAAAAACAACAAGCTCTGAAGAGGGAGAAATAGAGAGAGATTGAGGCATGGAAGCAGGTGGGCGAGAGGTTGCACTCGGAGAGGAGCCCATGAAAGGCCACTCAAGTGAGAGGCAGGTGAGGTGAGTGCACTGCTCAGAACCCCTTGACGTGCTCTTAATCTCCCTGTCTCTCTCTCTCCCTCTCTCTTCCTGTAAGATCAGGGGAGAAGCTCAGATAATGGTGGAATGAGGTTCATCAGGACAGAAACATCAACTGTATTTTGAGCGGCATACCTCAGGACCGACAACAACCAAACATTCATGCTGGTCGGATTCTTCTTTCAGCATGCTTCAGAATTTAGTCGCTCCTGCTATTTTTCAGATGTGATTCGAGATGTTGATGAGTGGACCCTGTATGCTGCAAACAGTACCTGTTTTTGGCTTTCAGCCGCCGTAGCAGCCCCTAGCAGTGTGGCTGTCTTTTTGCGCCAGTGACGCATAGACAGCTTGGTCTCCAGGCGCTCTCCGATGTAGAAGCGAGCCGGCTGGTGGAGGTCGGAGAGTGAGCGGGGCCGGTGAGTCTGCCCGAACGACCCCCTCCTAGACTCCCTCTTCCCCCCTGCCTCTTCCTCCTGCTCTTCATCACTCAGGTGTGACTGCGCCGGATTCGACCTATGTGGGTGCCCATGCAGATGCGGKGCCCTTGGAGTATACCGCTTGATATTCCGCGGGATCAGCTCTACGATTTCACCCACRGGGTCCTCCGCTCGGAAGTGGCGAGGGACGCGTGTGGCTGATCGAAGCAACTTTTTCCTAGCTTCGTGCTCGTTGACGATGACGTAGCGCGTGGTGTAGGGGCGACGGCCCACGTAGCTCTGGGCGGTCACTATCCCAGCTGCCTCTGCGGAGTGCATGGGCCTGATGGTCTTCCTGTAGAGTGGGTCGGAGTGGATGTTCTCTGAGGAGTAGCGTGTCGGGGGGTTGTACGCCACATGGTGGTAGGACTTGGACCTGCAGGTACCGCTAGGGCCTCCCAGGTAGGAAGGGTGTCTGTGGTGACAGAGGGAAATACGGATGATAAATGTTACTACTGTATGTGGTCGTAATGAGAGACCACTTCAACTTGAATCATTACAGTAACAAATACTACTGATACTGTGTATCGTTGATTCCTTTGGRAGTGACAGTACTCCAGGCCATAGTATGCCCAAACAGGCTTTAGAAGAACTTAATCCTCCTGTAGACACACCTGTAGAGGACTGTATAAAAGCCTGTGACTGACCAGACAGAATAACACATCATATGTGTGTGTGTGTGTGACACACCTGTTAGGGATGTTCTCCGGCCTTTGCTTGTGAATTATGGACACTGTTGGACTTCTAGACGCCCCAGCAGCAAATGTCGCCCTAGCGGTCTCGGCCCTCGATGCCGACTGGGTGATGGTGCGGATGCCGTTGCCGCGACGATCGGGCGACTGGAAGTTTGTGACACTGCCGTTGGGTCGTGGCGACGGCGTGCGAATGGACGACTCGCGGCTGGTGATGTCACCATCCTGCTGGTCAGGCTTCCTGTCCCCCCCGGGGACCTCTGGGGCCTGTAGCCTCGCTATGGGTGGGGGTCAGAGGTCAGGGGTTACAGGTCAGGGATTATAGCTTGGGTGTTCAAACGTTCAACATTTTAATTGGTAAAGGTTAATAGTCAAGTGAGGTGAAGGGTTAAAGGTCAGATGTAAGAGGTTAGGGGATATGTAGATATAGARTACATAGAACCAACCAACCAGAAAGTAGAATGATGAGGTTTACCTGAAGCCAGCTGTAATACCTTCTTCTTGTCTTCTGTTCTCTCCTGACAAATACATTTKTTTTCAGCATACATTCATGAGACCAAGTGGGCATCCCAAATGGCACCATATTGCCTACATAGTCCACTACTTTTAACCAGAGCCAAAGGTAGTACACTGTCTAGGGAATATTTGGGATGCACTCTAAGTTCATATGTACGTTTGTTTAATGTATAATAGTGACTGACTTCGAGAACTATAACTATAGTGTCTGTAACTCACAGTCTGAAGCTGCATCCTCAGCTGGTTGTTGGTGAATTTAAGGGATCTGGCAATGGCCTGAAGGTAGTAGATCAGCATGCTGAAGGACACAGAGAGAGTTACCCCAAGATGACTGACACAATGACTGATCAGCATGCTGAAGGACACAGAGAGAGTTACCCCAATAAAAACATCAATCCATGATTATTTTATTATCACACACACCATAATCTGCTGAAAGCACTATATGGCCAAGAAGAAAAGCCTGTATAGCTTTAATTCTGCTGTGTGTGTGTGTTGTGTGTGTGTGTGTGTGTGTGTGTGTGTGTGTTGTGTGTGTGTGTGTGTGTGTGTGTGTGTGTGTGTGTGTGTGTGTGTGTGTGTGTGTGTGTGTGTGTGTGTGTGTGTGTGTGTGTTGCGCGCACGTGTTCGTTCCCCTGCAGCGGTCAGGAGAAGATTTATGACATCATCTCAGAGACGATAGCCAATGACTTCCCGCTGTGGTTCAGTAAAGTGATGAGTTACGTCACCAGCCCTGTCGTAGCGCTGCCCGCTCTGCTGCTGCTGTTGTGAGTGCACTCACACACACAGACTCACACACACTCACACATAGACTCCCACACATAAACACACACACCACACCACACACACACACCACACACACACCACACACACACACAACACACACACACACACACCACACACACACACACACACAACACACACCACACACACAGACTCCCACACTACACACACACACACACACACACACACACACACACACAGAACACACACACACACACACACACACACACACACACACACACACACACACACACACACACACACACACACACACACACACACACACACACACACACAACACACACACACACACACACACAACACACACACACACACACTATGTAGCCTGACTTGCTTAATGCATTCGGATTGGTCAAGTCATTGTGTCAGTCTCTTGGGTAACTCTCTGTGTCCTTCAGCATGTTGATCAGTCATTGTTCATCCTATTGGGTAATCGCTCACTGTCGTCAGTCATGTATTTGCTTCAGCATGCTGATCAGTCATTGTGTCAGTCCTATTGGGGTAACTCTCTCTGTGTCCTTCAGCATGCTGATCAGTCATTGTGTCAGTCCTATTGGGGTAACTCTCTCTGTGTCTTCAGCATGCTGATCAGTCATTGTGTCAGTCTATTGGGGTAACTCTCTCTGTGTCCTTCAGCATGCTGATCAGTCATTTGTGTCAGTCATCTTGGGGTAACTCTCTCTGTGTCCTCAGCATGCTGATCAGTCATTGTGTCAGTCCATTGGGGTAACTCTCTCTGTGTCCTTCAGCATGCTGATTCAGTCATTGTGTCAGTCTCTTGGGGTAACTCTCTCTGTGTTCCTTCAGCATGCTGATCAGTCAATTGTGTCAGTACATTGGGTATCTCTCTCTGTGTCTTCAGCATGCTGACAGTCATTGTGACAGTCCTTTGGGGTAACTCTCTCTGTGTCCTTCAGCATGTGATTCAGTCATTGTGTCAGTCATCTTGGGTAACTCTCTCTGTGTCTCTTCAGCCATGCTTGATCAGTCATTGTGTCAGTCCTA
>NW_019943800.1:0-2196 GCF_002910315.2 Salvelinus sp. IW2-2015
AGGGCAACATCTAAACATTGCTCCCAGCGTTGATAAAGCTCTCTTCGCTGATATTCTTGCATATATATACAAACAAAATCTTTGTTTTGTGAAGTCCGGACCTCTGCGTCCTCATAGCTAATGAGGCAATGGTAGCTAATCACACAAATAAATAAGTGCACAGGCATAGAAGTTGGCAGAATTTACCCGAAAGTCTACTAAAGTGTGACTTTGTCATCATGTTTATTGGCTATTTACATCGTTTTGTTTCACGCTAGGTTGTTTTTTAATGTTAGTTTGAGCTTGGGGGTGTCTGTAGCAGAGGAGGCTGGTTGGAGGAGCTATAGGAAGACGGGCTCATTGTAATGGAATAAATGGAACGCGTCAAACGTGTTTTCCGTAAATGTGATGTATTTGACTCGTTTCCATTGATGGCGTTACAATGAGCCTGTCCTCCTATAGCTCCTCACACCAACATCCTCTGTTCTGTAGTCACAGCGGGAGTCACGGGTGGTTTTAAAATGGCCTTTTGTCCGGCATCTCGCAATCACTGTCAGTAGCATCTCTAGACTAGTTGCCCTCCGCGAGGGCAGAGTTAATGCGTCGTCAGCATGCTTCATTTCGGTTGGCACTTGTATACTCCCTTAAAAGACCTTAGTTTGAGAAACAAGAAAAAAGCTGCAATAATACTGCTAGTCCATATTGAAACGCCGTATCCAGTATACACTTCCTCAAAATAGTCAGATTTAATCGAACATAACTCAAGAAATCTGTCATACATTTGTGCGTAGATCTTAGTCGCGCAATTTTACATCGAACTAAGATGTTTGGTGCAGTATATCACAATGGAAAAAAAGTGCATGAAAACGAGTCGCCTCGTTTTAAAAAATTGTGTGCCCGAACAGTCGAAAGAAAACATTTCCGATGTCCAAATTAACCAAAAACTTCACAAAATATCGTCATAATACTCTTTCAAACTGTTACAGCTGGGAGGAAAGTATGCGGACGCCTTTAGCCGTTTGAGAGATTAAACCTCAGCTACCTCCACTGCCCGTTGAGCAGACTACGAACTGGGTTGGTTGGTTTCGCGTAGGCCTGTGTCGCGATTGGGCGGAGTTAGTTGATTGGCAGAGTGGTGAATGTGCTGACAAAAAGGCAAATCCGGGAGGCAAATCCGGGAGGCAATTCCGGGGAAAAGGGCGAGCATAACAAAGAAACCACTGTTCATGATTCCACTCCGTTGCAAAGAATCAGGGGCGATTATTTTAATTTATTGTGCACTATATATCACACACATATATATATATACTACTATTACTTGTGGTACTATTATTACTTGTATCTACTACTCTCCTTGTAGCAATAGCAATGTGTTAAACTGTGTATGTATGGTGAGAAAATAGCGAGTCAGCTCAAACAAATCCCTCTGTCTGATAACACTGTTCCCCGGGGAATATATGATGTGGCAAAAGACACAGTCAGTTTATTGATTAATCAAAAAAAGTAGAACTATACCTTGATGCAACAAAATAAATGATCACTCATCACCTCCGATGATTTATTGGACATTTCAGAAGGTACAGTATTTTCAAGAGGAGACGCACGAAAACCACCACTCTGGCAGCTACCTGTCATCAGAGCTAAATGACTCACTCCTGGACCTTCCATACACAGGATCCACCATGCAGCCCGCTTGATGTATTATGTCTGTCAATTGCAGGATAATTCCCAGGATTATCTGAAATTGCATTGGATAAACTGATCACTTTTGCATCGACCTATCTCTGCGAAACAACTTTTTCCGCAGGTACATACATTAAGAACAAGCAACAGTCACGCCTCACGAATGTGGAAGATGTACTACGCTTATCCGTGTCAAGCATAAAGGCCAGGATTCAAATGCCGTGTTCCCAGCATCGGGCTCATCCATCTCATTCATTCGAGTGACTATAGATGGATTAAGAATAGGTTTATGTATAGAGAGATTCTGGTTATTACTCATGTAAATTGCCAAATAARAGTGTGAAGTGAAATGCAAACAAATGTCTGTGAATACATCATGGTAAAGTGTTAGGGATTTCAAAATATGTATAAGGGGGGCGTGAGCCAAAACGTTTGGGAACCCCTGTCCTAACCTGCCACTGCTAATTCACCTAACCAACCACCAGTGGTGGAAAAAGTACCCAATTGTCATACTTGAGTAAAAGTAAAGATACC
>NW_019943800.1:6840-15995 GCF_002910315.2 Salvelinus sp. IW2-2015
TAACATGTATGACATACTATAGTAGACCTATATATAACATGTATGACATAGTATACCTATATATAACATAGACCTATATATAACATGTATGACATAGTAGACCTATATATAACATGTATGACATAGTAGACCTATATATAACATGCATGACATAGTAGACCTCTATGTAACATGTATAACACGTGTGGCTGTTTAATGTACAGTAAGTTTGATTGAATTGTGGGACTTTCTTTTACTGCTTGCAGGATCCACCAGGAGAGACCAATGTCACCAACCCCCAGTTATCTATCCATGAAGAGTGACACATCTATGTCTACCCCACTTTTCTTCAAGGAGGGAGACTTAACTAAAAAACAGGAGTGAGATGATACATTTTCTTTATGGCATTTTATACAATTTGATGTAATTAATTAACTGTTGTTGCTTGTAATAAGCCATATTTAACTATGGACATAGCTGTGGGAAGTAGGGGGTTCTGGAGGTGCTGCAGCACACCATGATAAATTGAAATATTTCCAAAATTATAAATAATTTCCCCCAAAATTGTATTACTCCTGTCTGAACAGACAAATACAATCAGAATGTTTTAAATCTTTAATTTACAATCTGTAGAATCTATGAGAATAGAAAGGTTCAGAACGTTTGTAAACATCACGGCACAGTAAAAAATATAAGGCAAATAGAAATCAAAACTGGATGGCGTTCATTGATAGATTGGAGGGGTTGAGGGTAGCTGAAAGGAATATATATTTTTAAGATAACTATTGTAAAATATACTATGTTCATAAAATGTATATAGTATGTATAAGCTGGAAGTATTTGTATTTTTTATGGATCCCCATTAGTTCCTACCAAGACAGCAGCTACTATTCTTGGGGTCCATCAAAATGAAGGCAGTTAGAAGCCTAAGTGTTGTTGTCCATTAGTTTACTCCAATTAGAGGAGGGGTGGTAGGGTTAGGGGAACAGAAAAAAATATATCTATATTTAAAAAATATATATTACCAAAAAAATATATGAGGGATTGGAAATTATGTAGACAATGGAAGCTACAATCTCTCTGCAATATTACAAACGATCTACCCCTTAAATAATTTTTTTTAACCATTTAAAATACTACACTAGAGAGCATAATTTAGCCACAGAGGATCAAAAGCTTAAAAAAATTGCTTCTAAAAAAATTAAGACATCTAGCTAGCTAAACAATGAACCATAATACCAGCTCATGACGTTACTACCATGCATGAATCTGCAGGTAGTTAACCAACCAGGTTCAATGTTAGCTGGCTAACCTTAGGCTATAACTGGTTAAGCAAATAGCTCTGAGATTCAAATATTAAGATCATACACGTAACGTTAGCTAGCGAACCAGCCAGCTAACATTAGCTAGCTAACAGTATACTTTAAAATGAAACCACTTTCTCCAAATTAGAAACGTGTAATATCTGAAAATGTATCAAGCTAGACTATCTCACCCGTATACATCGATGGACACGTCTCCTGTCAGATGCCATGGTTGCCCTTAGTTTGAAGATGTAATCCGGAGACAGGTGTTTTCTCCATCTCCTTAGCTATCATACTCCAATTCCACTGATCTCAAAACTCGGTCCTCCAGAAAGTGGAGAGCATACACATAATGTTAGCTAGCTAACGGTACACTTTAACTTGACATTAGGCTTATGCAGTTTTGCTACGTGAAACATAAAATGTTAGAGAGGATTACCTAGACGTACTGACCAGCTCAAATAGACAGAAGCGTGCAATATGACAGACCAGTCCAAAATCATCTCTCGCCATGTCCAGCCCACTCATTATCTCAGCCAATCATGGCTAGCGGGAAGGTTGCTCGCTTTTTCTGTGGCTAAACCATCTAGGCTTGTAATTTAACACTTTTTTCGTTAATAAATTTGTTATTAAGGCACATGAAAGTTCACATGTTCGAGAAGGCATTTTTGCCACAAAAAAATATACTTTATTTTCAAACGGTTCTCCTGTGAAGTAGTGACCCGCGAAATACGTCTAGTTTCCTGAGACGAGTCACATATTCAAACCTTGTCTCTGATTTGTAAGCACATTTAAATCAGGACTGAGACTAGACCACTCAGGAACACTCAACACCGCTTGGAAAGCCATTCTAGTGTGTCTTTGGAATATCAACTTGTGTTATTGTCTCGCTGAAAATAAAACTCAATCCCAAGATTAGGTTTTCAGAAGACTGAATTCGGTTTTCCTCTAACATTTTATCTGGGCTTTGTGCCTTTCATATTTCTTCTGATCCTAACAAACTCCCAAGTTGCTGCCTGTGACAAACATACCCATAGCATGATGCTGCCACCACAATACTTAAACACAAAGGGATCAACAATATTGCATTCACTCCATATTACTGGCCTGTGTGACAAAGTGAAAAGAAGGAACCCTGTGTGAAAAAGGCTGTTAAGTAATACTATAAGGTAACACGGCAAAAACATGTACTTTTTGTCCTAAATAAAAAAAATACAGGGTTGGGTCAAATCCAATACAACATAACAGAGTGAAAACCTCTCCATTTTTAAATATTGTGGTGGCAGCATCATGTAATGGGTTAATGGTGTAGATTATCCTCTAAGAATGGTCCAAACCTCATGTCTCTATCATAATCCATTAAAAAGTTATTGAAGTTTTAAACCTTGTAGGATGGGCAGAATTTGGGTGGCTAAGTCAATGGAGGTCAGGGTAAATCGTATTGCTCGGCAGTAGTGCTGTTATTCCCTACACAGAGTTTAGTATGTGTAGTTGTTGTGGGTGTTGTGGTGCTCTCTACAGAGAGATTGTAAGCGTGTGCTTGTGTGCCTACCAGAGGGGGGACTGTGTAGCGTGTGTGTGTGTCCCTAACAGAGAGAATGTGTAGGCGTAGATGTGGATTGTGCGGCGCAAACTCACCAGAGAGCTCTACGCTGTAGCGTGTGTGTGTGTCCTCATGAGAGTGTGTACGTGTGTGGGTCGCTGTCCTACAGAGTCAGATGTGTAGCGTGTGGTGTGACTGTCCCGACTACAGGATGGACTGTGTAGTTGTGTGTGTGTCTACAGAGAGATGTGTAGTGTGTGTGTGTCCTACAGAGAGATGTGCAATACGTGTGTGGGAACTTGGTCGCTGTGACGTTATTCAGAGAGATGTGTAGTGTGTGTCGTGTCCTATTTGGCCAGGGAGGAGGAGATAGTTTGTAATGTGCGTCGATGGGTGGTCCTCAGCAGAAAGAGTATGTGTAGTGATGTGTGTGTGTCTTACCAGAAGAGACTTCGTGTAAGTGGTGTGTGTGTGTCCTACAGAGAGATGTGGTAGTTGCTGTGTTCGCTGTGTCCCTACAGAGAGATGTGTAGTGGTGTGTGTGTGTGTCCTCACCAGAGACGATGTGTAGTGTGTGGGTGTGACGTTCACCCCTACGAGAGAATGTGTAGTGTAGTGTGGTGTCCCTACAGAAGAGATGTGTAAGTGTCGTGTGTGTGGTCTCCACGAGATATATGGTAGAAGTGTGTGGTGTGTGTGTCCTACAGAGAGATATGTTAGAGTGTGGTGTGGGTTGGTCCCTACAGAGAGATGTGTAGTGTGTGTGTGGTCGTCTACAGAGAGATGTGGTAGTCTGTGTGTGTGTCCTACAGAGAATATGTGTAGTGGTGTGTGTGTCCTACAGAGATATACTGTGTAGTGTGTGGGCTGTGTCCTACATTGAGAGCGATTACCTATGCATATTGTAGTATGGAGTGTGTCGTGTGTCCCCGTATAATGCAGAGAGTGTGTAAGTGTGGGGGTGTGTCGGGTTCCTAACAGAGAAAGGGATGTTGTTTGTCTTTGCTCGCTCGGTGTGTTGTGTCCTACAGAGGAGATTGGTGTAGTGTGTGGCTTGGGCTTTGTTGATTCCCCTTCGCAGAAGAGAATATGCAATCCGTAGTGTGTGTGGTGTGTCCCTACAGAGCGCTGTGCTAAGCTACAGGTGGTTGTTGTCCCTAAACAGAGAGATGTAGATAAGCAGGTGATTACCGTCGTGTCCTACAGAGAGAATGTGTAGTGTGTGTGTCCTACAGAGAGATGTGTAGTGTGTGGTGTGCTGTCCTAACAGTAGAGATGTGTAGTGTGTGTGTGTGTCCTACCAGAGAGGTATGTCGGTAGATTTTGTGTAAGCTGTGTTTCCCTACAAGAGAGATGTGGTTAAAAGTGTGTGTGTGGGTCGCTCCAGAGAGAATGTGTAGTCTGCTGTGCTTAAATTTTGGTCCTACAGAAAAGATGTGTGAGGTGTGGTGTGTCCTACAGAGAGATGTGTAGAGTTGTCGCTGGTGTCCTACAGAAGAGGGAGACTGTGTAGAAGGGTGATGAATTCGATGTCCGGTCACTACATGAGAGTTGATGTCGATAGTAGTCGTGCTTTCGTCGTCGATTTCCTACTATTCTGGGCTTAGCAGACTGTGTAGGTTGATTAGGCTGTGTGATTGTAGGATCCCCCGCTACCAGCCTTAGGTCTTGAGATTCGAGCAGGCTAAGACGGGTGTAGTAGTGTGTGTGTCCTAACACGCAGAGATGTGCCATAGTGTGTGGTGTGTACATCACAACCTTTCTACTCATCTGGGAAACGCAGCACGTATGTAGTTTGTATCAAAGTGTGTGTTGTGTCCTACAGAGAGATGTGTAGAGTGTTGTGTGTCCGGACTTTTATCAAAAAGCAGATCGATGTGTGACGCTGTGTGTGTGTCCCTCACAGAGACGATTGTAGATAAGTGGTTGATAAGTTGTGTGTGCTCCAGTGGTTCCACTCAGAGTTAGGCGAGGGTGTGGGAGATTTGAGGTTTGGGTTTCTGATGTTGTGTCGTAGACTTTACTGATTACACTGTAGAGGATGTTTCTACCGCTGGGCATCTTCTATATCGTGATATAAGTCGCATAGCTTCGTTTGTGTCTCTCACGTTCTTCCAACCACCCAGGAGGATGTGGTAAAAGGCAATAAGTGGTGGTGTGTCCTACAGAGAGATGTGGGCCTAAGTGCATCAGTGTTAATGTGGTCGATGGCCTACGAGAAAATCGACGCATGTGTCAGTGTGTGGTGTGGGTTTCTCCTACAGAGGCAAAGATTTGGAGTTTTTTGGTCTATTTGTCTGAGTGGAGATCAGATGTGATTCGTCCTTACCTCTCATCACAAATGAGAGATGCTAGCTAGTGTGCTCGCCCTAGTACTGTGTGATCCTACGAGAGAATGTCTAGGTTATTAGTCTCGCTGTGTCGTCACTGGTTACCACCACAGAGAGATGTGTACGACTGCTGCTTAATTTGCTAAGTATGCCCTAGTGTGTCCCTACAGAGAGATGTGTAGTTATTCTGTAGAGTGTGTCCTTACCTCAGAGTAGTTAGGTCTGGTTTTAGCTAATTTAGTTTTCACCTCTGTTAAGGACTTAGTTGTTTCTACTACAGAGAGCCATGTAGTGATAGTGTTTGTGTGTGGTCCTCCAGAGAGATGTGTTAGTAGTGTGTGTGTCCCTACAGAGAGATTGGTGTAGTGTGTGTGGTGTGTCCTACAGAGAGATGTGTAGTTTGTGTGCGGTCGCTGTGTTCTACAGACCGAGATGTGTCAGCGTGTGTGGTGTCCTAAACAGAGAGCACTGTCGTAGGTGTGTGGTTGTGTCTACAGGAGAGATTCCTTTAGCGTGTGTGTGTGGGTCCTACAGGAGTTTAGATGGTGCTAGCGTTGTTGTTGGTGTCCTATTTCAGAGTATATATGTGTAGTGTGTGTGGTGTAGCACTACCGATAGAGCATGGTGTACTGTTGTGTGTTGTCCTATATCCCTGTTTGAGTTGTAACTTGTTGGTAGTGTGTGTTGTGTGTCCCCTACATTCTGGCTGTAGATGTGCTCTAGTGAATGGTAGGCTGTTCGTGATGTCGCTGCAGACAGAGAGACTGTTGTAGTGGTGTCGCTCGCTGTGTCCTACAGAGAGAATAGTGTTAGAGTGTGTGTTGTACTTAAGAGAGATTGTGTATAGACGATATTGGTGGAGTGTTTGTTGTTTTAGGGCTCCCGGTACAAGCGACAGATGTGTAGCGTGTGAGTGTCGTCCCTACACGTAGTTAGAATATGTGTACAGCTTTGATCTGTGTGTGTTGCTGTCGTGTGTGTTGGTGTGTGTGTGGTGGTGTGCCTGTGTGTGCTTGTTCGTTGTTGTCTCGTTGTGTGTGTGTCTGGTGGTTGGTTGGTTAGGGTTAGTGTGGGTGAAGTTTTGTGCTATAACAGATGTGTGTGGGGCCTGCTTGTGGTCCGTAGTGTGGAATACCTGGCTCCACTTATACAGACGCTTTATACAACACTTACGCTTTTTTTTTGATGGGATCTGGGGTACCGGGTAATCATTCAGCCTTGGCTTCATGCAATTGTTAACTCATTAAGAAGTCCTCCTCCTTCACCTAAGTTTTTTTGATCTCATTGCTTTTAGGCACATGTAGTCTTCTCTACATTAAATAATAACTTACCAACCGGATGTTTAGAAAGCCGTGGTTGAATCCTGGCTGTGAAAGCCGCCCTTACACATGACACTAAAAACCTACAATGATGTCGCAATACTACAACCGTTAAATGGATGGAAGGATACTGATGGGTGAAAACTCGAGTGGCACAGGGCAAAACTGTTGAGGGCCTACCCAGTAAGCTGTCAGCAGAGTCCCAACGATGCAATGTCCCAACAGACCTCTTACCACTTGCTCAACACCTGGCTACCAGCGGAGCCTTGTCGGTGACGCTCGTCAGTTTTGCTGCCATTTTAAAAAAACATAGCCTGAAATAAATAGAAGTTGCTCGAAGCACAATTTTCACATATGCCTACGACATCCCGTGGGCTTCTGAACTTGAACAGTTACAAATTTTCAGTACAAGATGTACAAGGACTTAAATGGCATAATGACGGGACTCGGACGGCCCAATCCAGGGGAGGCAGACGGCGGATAAGGAGGCGATGCTTTCCGTGAAGCTTCGTTGTAAAGACATTAATTATGAGTCAGCATAGGTATATGGATGTACGTTCAATTACTACTGTTTGTAAAGTATAGCAGAGAACGCTAGGACGCACATTGCTGACACATGTACTTGGCAGTAGGTTACACGGTTGTGTTTTTACAGAATTAGCTAATATTCTTTACAGTGTATTCCGCCTGTGCAGCACAAACCCAGAACTGTAGGTAATAAATAAAGGAGGGCGATATAAGCAGACATAAATCTTATCTAACTTGCCTGTCTGGTTTTGAATGAATGCTTTCTTACAATATGTCTTGAACATCCTATCTCTTGGAGTGAAGACATTTGGAACTTATTCTACTTTTAAATAAAATTCAATAAATGAATTAAACAAAATATTTAACATCTGCCTTAAAATGATCGAGCACCTATCTCCGTAAAAAAGCTAAAAAAGTGCCTCCTCTACGCCCGCTGGTCCTATAGGCTACATGTGAACCCACCAAGTCCAGAAAGTAGGCTAAGCTAATGAGGTGAACGGGAGCAAATTGATTCAGTGGTGAAGGAGCAAATGGGCTAACTACACAGCTTAGCTACACCACAATACACTTAGTTTCTTTCTTAGCTAGCAGTTAATACATATTCCTGGCATATTACATCGATTTATTCCAAGCGCATACAATTAGTTTAGGAACTCAAGCCTTGGTTGTGCTGTGTCTCACTTGAAACAGGAAAGGTGGCGTGTGAGGTGGTCCTTTTGTTAGGGCTCTAGAAGGAGGCTTTGAAATCCCTGATTGGAATTCAGAGTTGGATGAGTCGCGCTCAAAATTAATTTTCCAGTATTTTCGCCAGTCAAATCTAGTTTTATCCAGTTCCCAGTTGTCTTGTGAACTCACTGTTTAAGTCTTTCTGCCCATTGGTGTTACCGTCCTTTTTTTTCATGATATCCAATTGGTAGTTACGATCTTGTCTCACTCGCTGCAATTACCCTTTGGGTCGGCGAAGGGTCGGAGAGCCAAGCCGACTGCTTATTGACACAGCTGCTGCCCGTTTCGCTTAACACGCAAAGCCAGCCGCACCAATGCTGTCGGGCAGGAACACTGTTGAACTGTTTATCAAATCAAATTTGTATTGGTCACAATTCACATTGTTAACAGATGTTATGCATAGTGTAGGCGAAATGCTTATGTCTTCTAAATCCGACAGTGCAGCAGTATCTAACGGTAATATCTAACATTCCCACAACAAAACGCTCAATACCACAATCTAGTAAAGGAATGGGATAAGAATAATATAAATATAACATATATAGATGAGGCAGTGACAGAGCGGCTAAGATGCAATAGATAGTATAGAATAGATAGTGTAGTATACAGTATATACATATGAGATAAGTAATGTGTTCCATTAATTAAAGTGGCCAATGATATCAAGTCTGTAGGTAGGCAGCCGTCTCTCTGTGCTAGTGATGTCTGTTTAACAATCTGATGGCCTTGAGATAGCAGCTGTTTTTCAATACTTCGGTCCCCGCTTTGATGCACCTGTACTGACCTCGCCTTCTGGATGATAGAGGGGTGAACCAGGCAGTGGCTCGCGGTGGTTTGTTGTCCTTGATGATCTTTTTGGCCTTCTGTGGACATCGGTGTGTGTAGGTGTCTGGAGGGCCAGGTAGTTTCCCCGGTGATACGTTGTGCATACCGCACCACCTCTGGAAAGCCCTGTGATTGTGGGCGGTGCAGTTGCCGTACCAAGGCAGTGATATAGCCAGACGGGATGCTCTCAAATTGTGTACCTGTAAAAGTTGGTGAGGGTTTTTGGTGACAAGCCAATTTCTTCAGCCTCCTGAGTTTGAAGAGGCGCTGTTGCACCTTCTTCACCACGCTGTCTGTGTGCGTGGACCATAATCAGTTTTGTCGGTGAAATGTACACCGAGGAACTTAAAGCTTTCCAGCTTCTCCACTGCTGTCCCGTCGATGTGGATAGGGGGGTGCTCCCTCTGCTGTTTCCTGAAGTCCACGATCATCTCTTTTGTTTTGCTGACATTGAGTGAGAGGTTATTTTCCTGACACCCAACACTTCCGAGGGCCCTAACCTCCTCCCTGTTTAGGCTGTCTCGTCGTTGTTGTGTATAACCTACCACTGTAGTGTCGTCTGCAAACTTGAATGATTGAGTTGGAGGCGTGCATGTCAACA
>NW_019943800.1:17436-19822 GCF_002910315.2 Salvelinus sp. IW2-2015
AAAAGGGGTAAAAAACAGGTAGGAAAAAAAAAAAGGAAAATATTAGACTTAAGGTCTACTGACTTGCTCACCGTTGAACATGTCATCTTTCTTCTCGAATCCGAGGCATTAACAATTAAAGTAAGATATGTAAAGATTTTGAGGACATGACTGTATTATTTTTTATATTTAGTAACACGCTTTGTCGTGGGTGAACAGGGAGTACAGGAGGGGGCTGGTAACACACCCTTGTGGGGCCCCAGTGTGGAGGATGAGTAGAGTGGAGAGGGGGGGGTCAAGACCCAGGGACTCAAGCTTGATGACGAGTTTGGAGGGTACTATGGTGTTAAATGCTGAGCTGTAGTCAATGAATAGCATTCTTACATAGGTATTCCTCTTGTCCAGATGGGTTAGGGCAGTGTGCAGAGTGATGGCGATTGCATCGTCTGTGGACCTATTGGGGCGGTAAGCAAATTGGAGTGGATCTAGGGTGTCAGGTAGGGTGGAGGTGATATGATCCTTGACTAGTCTCTCAAAGCACTTCATAATGACAGAAGTGAGTGCTACAGGGCGATAGTCATTTAGTTCAGTTACCTTGGCTTTCTTGGGAACAGGAACAATGGTGGCCATCTTGAAACATGTGGGTACAGCAGACTGGGATAGGGATTGATTGAATATGTCCGTAAACACACCAGCCAGCTGGTCTATGCGTGCTCTGAGGACGCAGCTAGGGATGCCGTCTGGGCTGGCAGCCTTGCGAGGGTTAACACGTTTAAATGTTTTACTCACGTCGACCACGGAGAAGGAGAGCCCACAGTCTTTGGTAGCGGTTCGCGTCAGTGGCACTGTATTGTCCTCAAATGACCGAAGTCAACTGGCCAGCCACAAGGAGTCGCTAGACCACAATGAGACAAAAACATCCCGGACGGCCAAACCCTCCCCTAACCGGACGACGCTGGGCCAATTGTGCACCGCCTCATTGGCCTCCCGGTCACAGCCGGCTGTAACACATTATCCGCTGGCTGCCCCACCACCACAGAAGGCACTGAGCTAGGCTGAAACACCTGTATGTTGGAGCTGTCTCCCTCAAGAAAGAGACCATGTTTGTATTGAAGCTTTATTTAACTAGGCATGCCAGTTAAGAACAAATTCTTATTTACAATGACAGCCTACCCCTGCAAACCCCAGATGACGCTGGGCCAATTGTGCACCACCCTGAGGGACTCCTAATTACGATGCACATTGGATTTGAACCAGGTACTGCAGTGATGCCTCTTGTAATGAGATGCAGTGTCTTAGACCACTGCGCCACTCAGGAGCCCATGTCCCTTAACTGGAATTATGCAGCTTTATTAACTCAATCATTATAATTTTTTACATTGTTTGCAAACTGATATGTGACACATATTAATGCCAACATAACATGCAAAACAGAAGAAAAAAAGTTATGTATATATATTTATATATACACTACTGTTCAAAAGTTTGGGGTCACTTTGAAATGTCCTTGTTTTTGAAAGAAAAGCACCTTTTTTGTCCATTTAAAATAACATCAAATTGATCAGAAATACAGTGTAGACATTGTTAATGTTGTAAATGACTATTGTAGCTGGAAACTGATGATTTTTAATAGAATATCTACATAATTTACAACAACAATACAATACAACAATACAATACAACAACATGATCCAGCCTAAAAAAAGCATTTACACTCCTCTGAAACAGAGTCTCTCATCAATGTTTTAAATTCATTCAGTGGCACGAACATATCTAGATGAATCATGGATTGTAGACTATTCCATGCCTCTGGTGCACGAGAAGAGAAGGCAGTCTTGCCTAATACTGTGAATGTCCTGGGGACTTTAAGTAGCAACCACCTAGCAGACCGGGTATGGTAACTGCTGGTGGTGAAGGAGACCAGACTACAGAGGTAAAGAGGGAGTTTACTGTCCCTTCACTGAGACCAATGTTACTGAGTCTAGCTAGCAACAATTCATGGTCAACTGAATCAAATGCCTTTGATAAATCCACAAACAGAGCAGCACTATGTTTGCTTTTTATCAAGTGCATTAACCTGTCTGGCTCTGGCGTTCCGCTAGCGGAACTCCTCCCACATTCCACTGAAAAGGCAGAGCGCGAAATTCAAAAGATATTTTTTAGAAATATTTAACTTTCACACATTAACAAGTCCAATACAGCAAATGAAAGATACACATCTTGTGAATCCAGTCAACATGGCCGATTTTTAAAATGTTTTATAGCGAAAACACCACATATATTTATGTTAGCTCACCACCAAATACAAAAAAGGACAGACATTTTTCACAGCACAGGTAGCATGCACAAAGCCAACCTAACTAACCAAGAACCAACCAAACTAACCAAGAAACAACTTCATCAGATG
>NW_019943800.1:20389-36627 GCF_002910315.2 Salvelinus sp. IW2-2015
CATCAGAATGTTGTACAAGGGGTCCTTTGTTGGGAACAATCGTTGTTTGGATTTAGAATGTCCTCTTCTCCAGTCAATTAGCACGGAAAGCTAGCAAAGTGGCGCTAAGCTCTCCTTCCTGAACAAAGGCACACAACGCAACACGCCTAACGTCCCAAATAAATTTCAATAATCTAATAAAACTATATTGAAAAAACATACTTTACGATGATATTGTCACATGTATCAAATAAAATCAAAGCCGGAGATATTAGTCGTCCATCAGCTTATCAGAAGGCAATTCCAGGTCCCTTCACGCACTCTCCAGAAAACAGAAAACTGGTGACACGTCATGCCGAGAGCTATTATTCGACCCCAGATCAAGTTACACACTCCATTTCTTCTCTCACTGCCTGTCGACATCTAGTGGAAGACGTATGAAGTGCATCTATACTAATAAATATCAAGGACATTAATAGGCAGGCCCTAGAACAGTGCATCGATTTCAGATTTTCCACTTCCTGTCAGGAAGTTTGCTGCAAAAGGAGTTCTGTTTTACTCACAGATATAATTCAAACGGTTTTAGAAACTAGAGAGTTTTCTATCCAATAGTAATAATAATATGCATATTGTACGAGCAAGAATTGAGTACGAGGCCGTTTAAATTGGGCACGATTTTCCCCCAAAGTGAAAACAGCGCCCTCTGTCCTCAACAGGTTAATGATGTAATTTGCCATTGCCTAAGCTGCAGTTGTGGTGCTGTGCCCCGACCTAAAGCCAGACTGAACCCCGCTCAGTATGTTCTTTTCATATAAGACGTTTTTTTAACTGTGAGTTCACTAGGGATTCATAGACTTTGGCCAGGATAGGGAGGGGAGATAGGACGATAGTTATTAGCATCTGAGGGATCTTCACCCTTTAGCAGTGGGAGGACATAAGCTGATTTCCAAATGGTGGGTATGGAATTGGTCAAGAGACTCAAGTTGAAAATGTGAGCCACAGGTTCAGTAATAATACCAGCTGCTATCTTTAAGAGGCAGGGGTCCAGGTTGTCTGGACCTGCAGACATTTTAGTATCTATTGCCTTTATAGGCATCAGTATAAGAAACAGTCTCATGGTTAACATAGTTCTCATGAGGGCCTATATCATAGTTGACTGTAACAGAGCTTACATTAGAGGCCTGGGCCCCACCATTATTGCAACTTTTCAGAGAAGTTAGGAACCAATATACACAGGCAGTTAGGAAAGCAAAGGCTAGCTTTTTAAAACAGAAAAAGCATCCTGCATCCTGTAGCACAAACTCCAAAAGTTCTGGGACACTGTAAAGTCCATGGAGAATAAGAGCACCTCCTCCCAGCTGCCCACTGCACTGAGGCTAGGAAACACTGTCACCACCGATAAATCCACCATAATTGAGAATTTCAATAAGCATTTTTCTACGGCTGGCTATGCTTTCCACCTGGCTACCCCTACCCCGGTCAACAGCCCTGCACCCCCCACAGCTACCCCAACCCCACAGCCCAAACCTCCCCCATTTCTCCTTCACCCAAATCCAGACAGCTGGTGTTCTGAAAGAGTTGCAAAATCTGGACCCCTACAAATCAGCTGGGCTAGACAACCTGAGATCCCCAAAGATTGGAAAGCTTCTGCGGTCATCCCCATCTTCAAAGGGGGAGACACTCTAGACCCAAACTGTTACAGACCTATATCTATCCTACCCTGCCTACCTAAGGTCTTTGAAAGCCAAGTTAACAAACAGTTCACTGACCATTTCGAATCCCATCGTACCTTCTCCGCTATGCAATCTGGTTTCCGAGCTGGTCATGGGTGCACCTCAGCCACGCTCAAGGTCCTGAACGATATCATAACTGCCATCGATAAAAGACAATACTGTGTAGCCGTATTCATCGAACTGGCCAAGGCTTTCGACTCTGTCAATCCCCACATTCTTATCGGCACACTCAAAAGCCTTGTTTTCTCAAACAACTGCCTCGCCTGGTTCACCAACTACTTTTCAGACAGAGTTCAGTGTGTCAAATCAGAGGGCCTGTTGTCCGGGCCTCTGGCAGTCTCTATGGGGGTGCCACAGGGTTAAATTCTCAGGCCAACTCTTTTTTTCTGTTTGGACTGACTCTCTTCTCTGTATACATCAATGATGTCGGTGATGCTGCTGGTGATTCTCTGATCCACCTCTACACAGACAACACCATTCTGTATACTTCTGGCCCTTCTTTGGACACTGTGTTAGCTAACCTCCAGACGAGCTTCAATGCCATACAACTCTCCTTCCGTGGCCTCCAACTGCTCTTAAATGCAAGTAAAACTAAATGCATGCTCTTCAACCGATCGCTGCCCGCACCTGCCCGCCCGTCCAGCATCACTACTCTGGACAGTTCAAACTTAGAATATGTGTCACGCCCTGGCCTTAATATTCTTTGTTTTCTTAATTATTTTTAGTTAGGTCCAGGGTTTGACATGGGAATGTATGTGTTTTTTGTAGTGTCTAACGGGTGGTTGTAAAGTTTAGGGTTTATTAGAGTAGTTGGTTATGTTTAGTATAGATCTAGCTGTTGTCTATGGTTGAGTGTAGGTATCTAAGGAAAGTCCTATGGTTGCCTAAATGGGTCCTCAATTAGAGACAGCTGGTTATTGTTGTCCTCTGATTGGGAGGCCATATTTTTAAGGCAACCATAGGCTTTGCTGGTTTGTGAGGAATTGTCTATGTTGAATGTAAGTAGCTTGTGTGTGCAACCTTTTTCGTTTGTAGCTTCACTGTTGTTTTTGTATAGTTGGTATAAGTGGTTTCGTTTCATGTTCATCTTCAAAATAAAGAAAGATGTATTTTTGCAACACGCTGCGCCTTTGGTCCACTCTCTTTAAAGAAGACAATCGTGACAAATATGTGGACAAATTACAAATACCTAGGTGTCCTGGTTCAGACTGTAAAATCTCCTTCCAACTCACATCAAACAAATCTCCATCCAAAGTTAAATCTAGAAATAGGCTTCCTATTCGCAACACTGCATCCTTCACTCATGCTGCCAAACATACCCTCGTAAAACCGACTATCCTAACCGATTCCTTGACTTGGCCGATGTCATTTAAATATAAAATTTAGCCTCCAACACTGCTTAATCAGCAAATTGGATGCAGTCCTATCACAGTGCCATCTGTTTTGTCACCAAAAGCCCCATAATCTACCCACCACTGCGAACCTGTATGCTGGAATGGCCCTCGTTAGCTGGCCCTCGCTACATATTTGTGCAAACCCACTGGCTCCAGGTCATCTATAAGTCCTTTGCTAGGTAAACGCTCCGCCTTAGATCTCAGCTTTCTACTGGTTACACGCAGCTAGCAGCGACCACGTCACTCTGTAGCCACGGCGCTCCAGCAGCGTCCTTTTTCACTGATCCGGACCTCCAACAGCCTATTCTCATTTGGCGCGCCTTTCCTTCAGTTCTCTAGCTGCAATTGACAGGTGGAACGAAATTGCAGAAAATCACTGGAAGCTGGAGACTCATATCTCCTCCACTGACTTTAAGCATCAGCTGTTCAGAGCGACTTCACAGATCCTTGCATCTGTAAAACATAGCTAATCTGTAAATAGCCCATACAATTATGTCATCACCCATATTGGTTATTCATTTATTTATTGCTTTTGAGCACCCAGTATCTCGTAACTTGCGAACATTCATATTCTGCACATCTACCACTCCAGTGTTTAATGCTTGAATTGATAATTCTTTCGCTACTGACGGCCTATTTATTGCCTTACCGTCCCTAATCTTACCTCATTTGCACACACTGTATATATATATTTTTTCTATTGTGTTATTGACTGTACGTTTGTTTATCCCATGTGTAACTCTGTGTTGTATGTGGCGCACTGCTTTGCTTTATCTTGGCCAGGTCGTAGTTGTAAATGAGAACTTGTTCTCAACTTGCCTACCTGGTTAAATAAAGGTGAAATAAATAATAAACTGAACCAGCAGATGTGAAGTGCTTGTTAAAAACCCCTTCAACATCGGCTTTATCTTTCACTTCATTAGAATCCATCATTAAATGGTCAGGAAGGCCAGAGGATACATTAGAACCTGACACTTCCAGAACTTGGTAGGGTTGTTTAGGTTCTCTGTGACTGCATTTAAATAGTAATCTGATTTGGACTTCCTGATCAATCCTTTGCATTTGTTTCTTAGCGCTCTGAAGGAGGACCAGTCAACAGGAGCATTTGTATGTCTAGCTTGAGCCCAAGAGACATTTCCCTTTCTAATTCATTCTGCCATGTTATCTGCAAACCAGGGATTGTCCCTACCACTGATTAAACATTTCTTCACAGGGGCATGCTTATCAAAAATGGACACAAATTTCATATAAAAATAGTCCCAGGCAGTGTCAACATCAGGAATCAGACTTACTCTGTCAATATTATGGTACAGATCATGTAAGAATGCTTGCTAATCAACTGTCTAAAATGTATTTTAAAGATATGTGGTTTGGCTTTGGTAATTTTTGTATTTCTAACACAAGCAATTGCACAGTGATCACTGACAACATTACAGAATATCCCAGCCGATGTGTATTTGTGAGGGGTCTTCATTAGAATAATGTCCAATAGAGTTGATTTGTCAGGTGCTCTGGGGTTCAGTCTTGTAGGTGCATTAATTAATTGAGCGAGATTCAGAGAGTCACACAGTTCTTTAAAAGAGTCCGATCCCAGTTCAAATCTCCTAAAATAATGAATTCAGAGTCATTTAACTTGTGCAGGACATCAGAAAGAGAGTGTAGTGCATCTCCCAAAGCCAAGGGCGGTCTGTAGCAGCCGACTACAGTGATGTGGGAGTCCTTATATACTTTCACTTTAACCGCAAGCAATTCAAAATGTTTGGCTTTGGTAATCGAGAGAATTTCAGAGGTGTAAACTCGGATTTAACATGAATTGCAAACCCTCCTCCTCTACTCATCCGATCAGCTCTAAAAACCGTGTACCCATCAATATAAATCGAGTTATTTGACAGAGATTTATTTAGCCAAGTTTCTAATAAAACCATTATATCTGCATTTGTCGTTTTGGCCAAAATTTTAATCATGTCTATTTTTGGAAATAGACTTCTGACATTAACACGCAAGAGGCCAAAACCTGCTCTGTTTTTAAAATCATAGGGAGTCAGTAGAGATTGCATGGTATCTACCAGCCCAGGGTTTGGTCGCACGTTACCAGAGATCAACAATAATAGCATAACAATATATCTCAGTTGCCCAATGCGTGAGGACTTGGCGGAGCCAGCACCATTGTCAATAAAACGAACTGAGACTTTCGACACAGAAAAAAAGTAATTCAATAGTTTGAGATTTTTGAAGTATGCCATCAAGTGTAGGTCCAGTTGCATTTGAGAGTGGTACACATGTAATTGCAGAGAGAGAACTGGTACACATGTAATTGCAGAGAGAGAACAAGTTCCTGGTGGTATTGACATGATGGTCTCGTCGGAGTGTTTGCAAATTGTAGGGCATAAGGCGAAGATAATTCACTCACCCATTGATCATTCAGCCTATTTAATCCAGGATGGCATTGAGTAAAGAGCAGGCACAGTAACAGATACAACTCTTCTGGGAAGGCTTTCCACTAGATGTTGGAACATTGCTGCAGGGACTTGCTTCCATTCAGCCACATAGAGCATTAGTGAGGTCGAGCACTGATGTTGGGCGATTAGGCCTGGCTCACATTCGGCATTCCAATTCATCCCAAAGGTGTTCGATGGGGTTGAGGTCAGGACTTTGTGCAGGCCAGTCAAGTTCTTCCACACCAATCTCAACAAACCATTTCTGTTTGGACCTCGATTTGTGCAAGGGGGTTCATTGTCATGCTGAAACAGGAAAGTGCCTTCCCCAAACTGTTGCCACAAGGTGGAAGCACAGAATTGTCTAGAATGCCATTGTATGCTGTAGCGTTAAAACGTCCCTTCACTGGAACTAAGGGGCCTAGCCCGGACCATGAAAAACAGCCCCAGGCCATTATTCCTCCTCCACCAAACTTTACAGTTGGCACTTAGCATTTGGGCCGAAAGCGTTCTCCTGGAATCTCCTGGCCTTATCTTAGGGTTGTGTGCGGCTGCTCGACCATGGAAACCCATTTCACAAAGCTCCCAATGAACAGTTCTTGTGCTGACGTTGCTAGAGTCAGTTTGGAACTCGGTAGTGAGTGTTGCAACAAAAGGTGTTTTTTACGCGCTACACGCTTTAGCATTCGGCGGTCCTGTTATGTGAGCTTGTGTGACCTACCACTTCACAGCTGAGCTGTTGTTGCTCCTAGACGTTTCCAATTCACAATAACAGCACTTACAGTTAACCGGGGCAGAAATTTGATGAACTGACTTGTTGGAAAGGTGGCATCCTATGATGGTGCCACGTTGAAAGTCACTTAGCTCTTCAATGAGGCCATTCTACTGCCAAGGTTTGTCTATGGATATTGTATGGCTGTGTGCTAGATTTTATACACCTGTAGCCAAATCCACAAATTTGAAGGGGTGTCCAAATACTTTTGTGTATATATATAGTGTACATGTTTGACTTATAAAGTAAATACATGTTTTCCTCTTAGCATCATCAGGCCAGAGGAGGTGGTCTGTGATGTCTGTGATGAGCTGAAAGCTGTGAAGTTCTGTCTGACCTGCACGCAGTCCTACTGTGAGACCCACGTTAAGAAGCACTACACAGTACCTAAACTACAGAGACACACCCTGGTGGAGGTGACTGAAGGCCTGGAGGAGAGACTCTGTCAGGAACACCACAGAGCTCTGGAGGTGTTCTGCAGGACAGACCAGAAGCTGATCTGCAGTCTGTGTGTAGTAACAGAACATGAAGGACATGATGTAGTCTATGAGGAGATAAAACAGTCAGGAAGACAGGTAGGTAGATGCTCTATAAAGAAGATATTACATTTGATAATGATGATGTTCAGTCATACAAGCTTTTTCATCGTATGTTCTGGAAAACAACAACAGTGTTTTTCATCAAAATAATGGCTTCTTACTCTGTTTTCAAGACTTTTGATAGAGATCAATGTCAAAGACTAAAGCTGGCCTCAGTTGACGGTAGGTTTTTTGTACAATCAAGAAATACATTGTATTTTCAGACCTTAACATTGTGTTCAACAACATACATACAATTTTAAGACCATTTAAAGAGGAAGATGATTTTGTTTAGATTAATAATTCTTATTCCATAATGATTGTATGATTAATATGTTTTCTTTTTAGTGTGTCAGTGCAATTAAGGTAATGATTTTTTCTCTTCCATTATTTCTTTAGAAGTACTGCCCCCTCCTGGTGAGATCCAGTTCCTGTCAGTGACATCAGACTCTGTGTCTCTGAGCTGGGGTTCTCCTGAGGGACTGACAGGAGCACAGAATTTCAGTGTAACTTGGGGATGTGATGGGGAAGAGAGGAGCCTGATGGTAGAAGATGGGTGTAATGTTGAAATAGATGGACTCCAGCCTGGTAAAAAGTACCAGTTCAGTGTGGCTAGAGAGGGAGAAGATGGAAGACAAAGCAAATGGGTCTCAGCATCTGTATTTACTGGTACAGTAACTTGAGTTTGTTTTTGATTATGTGCTTCTAAGGATGTAGTTTTTCATGTGATGCCCAAACAAGACATTAGCTATAGGCCTATCCTATATTTTGTTTCATCAAACATATTATTTTTCTTCCTAGTGGTCCCAGCACCCAGGGACTTACAAATAAACCAATCAGGCGCGACCTCATTCACTGTCAGTTGGTCCAAGGCTGAAGAATTGGAGAAAGTCCCACAACGCTTTCTCATATCCTACTGCAGCCCGGGATCAGAGACCCGCACAGCCAATACTGAGGACTCCTACAGAACTCTCTCTGGCCTGCTACCTGGTACTCAGTACACCATCAGTGTCTCAACTGTGTTGAACAATGGGAAACAGAGCACACCTCTCTCTACAACCATCTGTACAAGTAAGCCTCATACCGACTCACTTCACTTCTGGGGGGCGGAATTGGACAAATCTGAACTAGACTGAACCTTTTTCCTGAAGAGAATTTATGTGCTTGTTTCAGCTGTCTAAAGTATTTGTATGGTAGTCTAAGAAGTTTAGATTTTATATTGTTGGAGCCAAGTGTTATAACATGTAGGCTAGTGTGATAGAAGTAGTGTTTACAATTGTAATTGTTAGAGCCTAGTGTTATTAAATGTAGGCTAGTGTGATAGAAGTAGTGTTTACAATTGTAATTGTTAGAGCCTAGTGTTATTAAATGTAGACTAGTGTGATAGTAGTAGTGAGCAGTGACAGTAAGTATTAGTGGGATATTATCCTTCAGTGGAATATTAACAGTAGAATGGAAGTCAGCAGGGCTACAAATGATCAGCTACTATTAACTATATTAAACCCGTCCCCTAGTTATCTCTGCCCCGATAGGGCTGAATGTTGACTTAGTTAACACCACATCAGCTGCTGTTAGCTGGAACCAGCCACCAGGATTGGACCAAACCCAACATCATTACCAGATCTCCTACTACTGTCCAGGGACAGAACCACACATCACTACCACGTCTTCACACAGCATCACTCTCTCTGAGCTGCAATGTGGTACTCAGTACTCTGTCACTGTCTGCACTGTGCTGGAAGATGGAAAGCAAAGTGAACTGGTGTCAACAACCCTCACCACAAGTAAGGAAGTACCCTACTTAAGTATTATCTCTGGTGTCAAAGTTTATGAAACGTTAGCTAGTTATCAAAATTACTACATAAACTAATCATAATGGATGTGTCGGCATGGGATGTAAAGGTAAAGTATCTTCACTGATGAGAAATATATGATGGTAAATTATCCAGTTCTCACAATGCAGTTTGGTGCTGAAATGAATTTAAAAATAAATAATAATATCTGAGTTCATTGTTTCTTCCACTCCTGTGAGTCATTATGTCAAGGACTTGGTGTGCCTCTGCTTGCTTTAACCCAATGAGTCCCAACGTCACACCGGCCTGATTTAGTACTTTTAATCATTGTTAACCCTTGTGTACAGACTTCTTGACTGTACCATTGGATTAGTCTATTTCTTCTGCATCAGTTGGTATCAACCATTAGTCTGTTTGATTAACAGAGTCTGAGTGGGGAGCAGTGTTTCTGAGTCCAGAGGCTGGGTCTTTTTACAGAATTATATTTTGAGTCCGAATGGTTTGAGCTACAAACTATGAATCACTATCTCTGAAAAGCTGAGACTCTCATGAAAATGCACATTTAACGTTTCTCTCATATTAGGCCTTTCCCCGACCCCCAAAAATCTTGGCCGACCGAAAGTTGTCTGTTTTTCTACCAATCGATTGGTCAAAATGTTTAAATGCAACGGTTGGCGTGGGTATCCGAGGCACAAACGAAAAGGTCGGAGCCTGTGTACGAGTTGTCAGCAGCCGCGTAGGTTGTAGATTGGCTGTAACCTTTCAACCAAATCTCCTGGTGTTTGTGCTTCAAAACGCTCAGTGGCTGTCGAGGCTTGTCAGTCACCACGGCGTATGCGTGTGGCGACTGTTCCACTGCCTGCGAACTGAGACGAGGATATGTGTCTGCGATATGGCACAGCGTTTCACCAGTGGGAATCATCGGGTCAGTTGCGGGACTGACGCCGTTCGATTCATAGTAAGGGGTTTCAGTCCCCCTTAAAGTGGAAAATGTATCATTGGAAGCAGAGTACACTCTGCACGTCAATGCTTTTAATCCTGAGACAGCCGCGGTGCTTGCAGAAGTGTCTGAAGGATTAGAGAAGTTCATCTCAACAACAGTATCGCAATGACGTGATGTGTCATTTCTGTTCATGTAGAAAACAGATTGACTTCTCGGGTTTCGAGTGGGCTGATAGGGTTAAGTTTATCCAAAGTACAGCGTAAAATACATGTTATTGTGGAGAGTATTTATAATTACAGCATTTTTTTTGTGCCATGGTGACAACAATTTAGCAGTGGCACAGTGAAGTTGTTAAATATATATATTTTTTTACATTACATATCTAACCGGCTGAGTGGGGAGCAGTTGTCACTGACGAGTTTGATATTCATTTCCCAATGAGCAAACACTTTCTCTACTTACAGTATTCATATAAATACAGTCGTGACTTGACTTTAACATTAATCTGAAAACTGTTATTTCTCTAATTAACTAACTATGTTTAATTGTTGATTAAATTCATAATGAACTCATTAGGATTTGGGGCACCACGAGAACGGTTGTTTAAAGAGTTAACATCTCCCGAATTAAACTCTAGAAGGTCTATACCTATCACATTGATACATACACGTCTTATTCTAAAATGTATTAAATAGTTTTTTACCCTCATCAATCTACCCACAATACCCCATAATGACAAAGCAAAAACCAGTCTTTTACAGTCGAAATAGTTATGTAAATGATGTATTTGTTTTTTATTTTCAATACATTTGCAAATATTTCTAAAAACCTCTTTTCAATTTTTCCTTATGGGGTATTATGTGTATATTGATGAAGGAAAAAAATTATTTGATCCATTTTAGAATAAGGCTGTTATGTAACAATGTGGAAAATGTCAAGGGGTCTGAATACTTTCCGAATGCACTGTACTGTAATATCTGAATTCATGCTTTCTTCTATTCCTGCCTCTACTTGCTTTAACTTTATCCAAAGTACAGTGTAAAACACTTGTTATTGCGGAGAGTATTTATAATCATTTATAATCACAGCATTCTTTACATTTATATTTATAATGGTCTCAGGATGCTTTACTGTTGGCTTGACACAGGACTGATGGTAGCGCTCACCTTGTCTTCTCCGGACAAGCTTTTTTTCCGGATGCCCCAAACAATCGGAAAGGGGATTCATCAGAGAAAATGACTTTACCCCTGTCCTCAGCAGTCCAATCCCTGTACCTTTTGCAGAATATCAGTCTGRCCCTGATGTTTTTCCTGGAYAGAAGTGGCTTCTTTGCTGCCCTTCTTGACACCAYGCCATCCTCCAAAAGTCTTCGCCTCACTGTGCGTGCAGATGCACTCACACCTGCCTGCTGCCATTCCTGAGCAAGCTCTGTACTGGTGGTGCCCCGATCCCACAGCTGAAACAACTTTAGGAGACGGTGCTGGCGCTTGATGGACTTTCTTGGGCGCCCTGAAGCCTTCTTCACAACAATTTAACCGCTCTCCTTGAAGTTCTTGATGATCCGATAAATAGTTGATTTAGATGCAATCTTCCTGGCAGCAATATCCTTGCCTGTGAAGCCCTTTTTGTGCAAAGCAATGATGACGGCACGTGTTTCCTTGCAGGTAACCATGGTTGACAGAGGATGAACAATGATTCCAAGCACCACCCTCCTTTTGAAGCTTCCGGTCTGTTATTCGAACTCAATCAGCATGACAGAGTGATCTCCAGCCTTGTCCTCTTCAACACTCACACCTGTGTTAACGAGAGACTCACTGACATGATGTTAGCTGGTCCTTTTGTGGCTGGGCTGAAATTCAGTGGAAATGTTTGGGGGATTTAGTTCATTTGCATGGCAAAGAGGGACTTTGCAATTAATTGCAATTCATCTGATCACTCTTCATAATATTCTGGAGTATATGCAAATTGCCATCATACAAACTGAGGCAGCAGACTTTGAACATTTATATTTGTGTCATTCAATTTTTTTTTGCCACAACTGTATACAGTTGAAGTTGGAAGTTTGATATCTTAACTTTCTCTATACCACAAAATCTAACGATAGAAATGTCATGCTTTAGGTCATTGGGGCGGCAGCGTAGCCTAGTGGTTAGAGCGCTGGACTAGTGGTGGATATTTAAATTCAGCCGGCAAAGCTGGGTCCGATGATAAAATATGCCAGTGTTTCTTGACCGCATCTTCCACTTTTCGCGAGTTCAAAGTATATGCGGTTGTGAACATTACAGAGTGTTCTTTAGCTTTGCGGGTCTTTTTTGTAGCTCTTTCTAAGAAGAGGCTATTCGCCACAATGTGTGGATGAAGCACATAATTTGGCATTGGGAAAACACGAGATGAACTGCTACAAAAAATACCCGCTAAAGAACACTCCGTAATGTTCACAACCACATATACTTTGAACTCGAGAAAAGTGGGAGATGCGGTCAAGAAACACTGGCATATTTTATCATGAGATTTCTAAAAATCCACCACTTATTGTGTATAGGAGAGGTCACAATTTACGTGATAAATTGGTCCATGCCAACTGCCAGCCACAAATGTAAATCAGCCAGGCTCTTTTACGCCCTCCAAATGGCAGCTATAAATGCAGAGGATGCGCACAGTGCAACAATATGATGAAGTGTGAATATTTCTGCCACCTACATACAGGAAAACGTTTCCAAATAAATGACATTATTACGTGTTCCACCACCATGTTATTTACATTATTAAATGTTCATGTGGGTTGAGCTATATTGGTGTTAAGGCTGTGTAAGGAGGGCGAAGTCAGGTGCAGGAGAGCAGAGTAGAGTAAACAGGCACACTTTTATTCCGTTCAACAATATGCACAAAAAATGACATACAGTAAGTGACCAAAAACACGTAACATAAACTATAAAAGTATTGCGCGTGAACATACACCATTACCAAGGAACAATTACACACAAAGACATGATGCGGAACAGAGGACTAAATACATGTAGATTGATTGGGGAATGAAAACCAGGTGTGTATGGAACAAGACAAAACAAATGGACATATGAAAAATGGAGCAGTGATGGCTAGAAAGCTGGTGACCTCGATCACCGAACACCGCCCGAACAAGGAGAGGAGCCGACTTCGGCAGAAGTCGTGACAGTTGGTAAAACCTCTCATTCTCTCAAACAGAGAATTAGTGAACATAAAAGTTCAATCAGGAGAAACGACAGGGATTATCCAGTCGCAGTACATTTTAATGACCTAAAGCGTGACATTTCTACCTTTAGATTTTGTGGCATAGAGAAAGTTAAGATATCGGACAGGGGAGGTGATATTAATAATACTCTGAGTAAAAGAGAAAGTTGGGGGATTTTCACCCTCCAGACATTATTTCCTAAAGGACTTAATGATGAAATGCCTATGTATGTTATGTTGTGAATTTTAACATGAATTATGCCCCTATTTAAGATTACTCTGATGTTTTTCGTACGATGTACCCAATGATTAATGAAAACTTGTTCGGTAGGTCTATGTCCTCTTTGTGGTTTTACAGACGTGTTTAATACGTCTTATTTACACACTTTTTAAAAAATATTTATGAACTGCATATTGTTATATTTGGTAGCACTTATTTGTTTTTCCTTCGCCTCCAACCACTTTCGATGCGTGGAACCGGTCTACATAAGGGTGCAATTTTCTTTTTTTTTTACTCACAAAAGCACTGACGAAGGCCGTGAGGCCGATACGTAAGCTTATTAAAGATCAGTGATACTATCAAGAGCAGTGTGCGGTTTCCTTTTTCCTTCATCTTGTTCAACTGTTACCATACACCTGCAAAAAAGATTGCTCAGATGTGCGAGTGCCTTTTAAATTGAAATTTTCCCATATCAAAAGTAATTGCAAGCCGGGCATTTTCTAATTTTTCATATATTATTCTACTTTTTCCTCTTGTAATATATTTCTGGAGTTCAACCATAGCCCTGACAATAATGTATTTTTCTCTTAGTAATCCCTGCTGCAGACCAGCTAAATGTTGACTCAGTGGACACCACATCAGCTGCTGTTAGCTGGAGCCAGCCACCAGGATTGGACCAAACCCAACATCATTACCAGATCTCCTACTGCTGTCCAGGGACAGAACCACACATCACTAACACATCTTCACACAGCATCACTCTCTCTGACCTGAAACCTGCTACTGAATACTCAGTCACTGTCTGCACTGTGCTGGAAAATGGGGCACAAAGTCAAATTGTGTTAACAACTCTTACCACAACAAGTAAGGAAGTACTCTAGTAAATTATTAGGTTGGTGTCTAACTTTGACTAGTAATCAAAATGACTCTAATGTAAATGAACTAATCATAATGGATGTGTCAACATGGGATGTAAAGGTCCAGTATCTTCCCTGATGAGAAATACATTCGCCTCCAACATGTGGCACCCTTGATAAAGATGATCAAAAAATACTATAAAATATATAATAATACTGAGCTATATTTTAGGATCATAAAATTGGGAAATTAAATGATTTCATGCAATTGTTCAGATGGTTTAACTACTATTATATATTTTTAAAAGATAAGTGCTAAAATTATCGGCACGCCTGTTTTCAATACTTTGTGCACCCTCTCCTTGCGAGGATAACAGCACTTAGCCTTTTTCTATCATGTTTAATGAGATAGAACACATTGGGAGGGATCTCAGACCATTCCTCCATGGAGAATTTTTACAGGTCCTTGACATTTACATTTTACATTTAAGTCATTTAGCAGACGCTCTTATCCAGAGCGACTTACAAGTACATACATTCATTCATTCATTCTGCAATTATGGACTGCTCTCTTCAATTCAAACTACAGGTTTTCAAATGGGGTTCAAGTCTGGATAAAGAGATGGCTATTGCAAAATGTTAATTTTGTGGTCAATTACCATTTTGATTTGTACTTGGGGTCATTGTCTTGCTGGAAGATCCATTTGCAGGGAAGTTTCAGCCTCCTTGCAACCAGTTTTTTTTGGTAGAGTTCATTGCTCTGTTGACCTTTTTTACATTTTTTTAAATATTTTATTTAACTAGGCAAGTCAGTTAAGAACAAATTCTTATTTACAATGACGGCCTACCCCGGCCAAACCCGGACGACGCTGGGCCAATTGTGCGCCGCCCTATGGGATTCCCAATCACGTCCAGTTGTGATGCAGCCTGGAACCACACCCGGGTCTGTAGTGACGCCTCTAGCACTGAGATGCAGTGCCTTAGACAGCTGCGCCACTCGGGAACCCTAACAAGGGCCCCAGAACCAGTGGAAGCAAAACAACCCGATTACATCAAAGATCTACCATCATTTTTTACAGCTGGTATGAGGTTCTTTTCTGCATATGCATCCTTCTATCGAGGCCAAAGAGCTCTATTTTCATCTCTGACCATAGCACCTGGTGCCAGTCCCGTGGCGTCTAATCAGAGATTTGGAGACTTGGTAAGCCCAAGATGAGACCAAGTTCTGTAATTCTCCAACTAGGGCCATTGGACTTTTCTTTGCCTCCCGAATCACTGGAAGAGGACAGGCAGTGCTCCTTTCTTTAATCATGTTGGTCGAAGGTTCGATCAAGTCCTCAGCTTGGAAATGATGGCTGCAAACCCTGATGTGATCTGTCACTGTGAACTTGTCACGTCAAATATTTACTATGCACCTCTTCCGTGCTTCTTCTAATGTTGGAAAATTGTGGAAGCTTACGGAGTTGAACTTCACCGATGCCTCACATTGTGCAATGTTCCACTGAGGTGCTGCCTTCCTGGTGTTTGTTTAAATGCAAAAGTTTTGCACTTCCCTGAAATCATGTGGATTTTTAAGAGGAAATAACAAAATAAAATATAAAAATTAGGAACAGTATGGTTAAATACGCAGTTTTTGTTAAGTTGTGACTGATGTTTGCATTGTGGTTTGTTTGCCTCTAAATTAGACTGGAACCGGATGGCCTGGCTAGTAAGTTTTTTGCAAAAGTACATGCGGGTGGTGTTGACGTTCTACACTATTGTTTTTGTATAAAATTATACAATTTCACCAATTTCTTTAGCGTACAACATAGCTCGCTTTTATACTTCTGCTCATCTTTATCAAGGGTGCCAGTAATTGTGGAGGTGACTGTGTATTATGATGAATTCCCCAGATCGTACAATGCTGTTTAGTACTGAAATAAATGTATGTTTTTTTTTATATCTGAATTAACTAGAGGCTAAGCCTTGTGGAAGAATGTTTTGAAGTGTCTGACCTATATCTAAAGGAGAAAAAAAATTGTAACAAAAAACCATCAAACTACTTACATTAAATTATTTTTTACCGATACCGGGTTACCTTAGACAATTTGTGTGAAGCTTGTGGTAGTCGTAGAGCAAAACAACTGACATGTACGCACCCAAGCTGTTTGGACGCTACAGACAGAAGTTGACTAGTTATCAAGATGGCTCTCAACAATAATGTATTTTCTCTCAGTAATTCCTGCTCCAGACCAGCTGACTGTTGACTCAGTGGACACCACATCAGCTGCTGTTAGCTGGAGCCAGCCACCAGGATTCGACCAAACCCAACATCATTACCAGAT